>NC_134390.1:1088559-1188559 GCF_035582795.1 Mycteria americana
AGATCAGGGAGAAGGACGGTGGGAATTTATTGCTTCAACTATTTTGTATAGATGTGCCTGTTTTTTATGTAAAAACATGGGTAGTCAAAAAGACACCATGCTGTTCGCCCTCATCTTTCTTCGCGGAATATTGTTGGCTGCGTTGCTAATGCTCATGCACTTTCCGATGCTGTTATCAGGGTAAAATATTAGCGATATTACGATACGCTGGGTTGCATAATTTCTCTTGCGTCTGTTTGTATAATGCTCCTCTCCCAGCAGGTGTAATTTTAAAACCCGGAGGCTCTTGCCTGGCTCTGTGTGTGTGTCCAGGCATTGCTATGGATCAACTTTATCCTTTGCTGCCAGGAATAATTTTGGGGCGGTTTTGCAAAAGACCTCCTAGCAAAAGCTGTGGGGCGGAGAAGTGGAACAGGAGGCTGTGGGGAGATGAGGTTGCGTTGACAAACTCTCCCTTTTTTGCAGCGGGGGAAGAACTGGGCTATATTATGGGGTTCCCCCCCCTCCCCCTCAATAAAAGCTCTCCTGGCTTCTGGTAGATATTTGCTCGCCTGGATTTTGGGAAAGTCCCCTGAAGGACTCGGCTCTTCCCTACCAGACGAACCCGCTCCAGGGCTGGAAAACAAACTGGGGCTGGTGGAGGGGGATCGTGTAAATGGTGGCAAATGTCCCTGCTCAAGGTTGTTATCTTTAGGTGTCTGGGTGTCTGGCTCAGCCAGCGAGTATTTACATAGGTATTGGCTCTGCAGATGACCTCTACAAATAACTGCTTGGAGGGAGGTGGATTAAGACAGAAGATGGGGTATTGCCTGAATATTCTTGATTTTAAGCCATGCTTGTGGTAGATAGAAGCAGGTTTAAGACTGGGCTGATCTCCTGGAGGAGACGTTTGCACCAGGCCAGAGATATTGCGGTGCAGATTGGGCTGGAATCCATCGCCTAAAGCAGCACCCTTCGCCCCTCCGCCCCCCCTCCTGCCCCCCCCCCCTACATTTCATGGGGTTATTGTCTTATTTGAGGGCACCAGGCTCTTCCTAACACCTTGTGCTCGCTTTCAAGCTCGCTGGTGTGCAACCGGAGCAGCCAAACAATAGAATTTGCAGACACAACTTGGAGCTTGCAACTATAGTTATCTATGCTAATTACAGGGTGTCTGACAGAAACATAATAAATGTAAAGGGAGAAGTATAGAAATATGTTTCTTCAGGCAGTGTACACTTCGCCTCTCTGGGTTCAGGCTTGTTTTCTTGCTCTTCTTTTAATTTACTTCTCTGGGAAATTTTTTTTTCCCCTTCTCTTGACCTGCCTTGCATCTCACACCCAAAACCCAGCTAACCTGAAGAGCGGCGTGGAGAGGAGCTTTATTTTTGCCCCCTCCCCGGCTGCTGCAGACGAGCTGCTGTTTGTGAACATCTGCAGTAGGCTTCGTCTGGTGGAGACCTGAAATTTTGGAAAAGGAGACCATAACACACTTAAAGAAATTGTTCTGAGCTTTAATTGCACCTCGGAATTTATTGTCTATTAGCCGTACCTCCAAGACTGGAGAGACAGGAATTCTAAGCAACAAACAGAGGGGGGGGTGTGGGTGGGGGGGGGAAGCACTTAAGCAGGTAAAAAACTCCTGCAGTGTCATTTTAAGCTGAATGCTGATTTTCTGTGCCTTAGCTATGCCTCCCATATCGGCTCAGATCGAAGTTTTCACGTTGATATAAAGCGATGTGCGTGCAAGTTCCAGCGGTCGGTTGTTGTCCTGGGGAGCTTTTTCTATATGATAACTTTAAAGGAAGCCTGAATAAATATGATTTTCAAGCAGGCAAAGAATTTAGCGGAGGGAGGAAGGCAAAGCCTATAGCCTGCAATCGCGCTGCTGCAAGATTCACGGCTGGTATTTGGCCTGAAATTAAACTTTCCCCATATTTATTTACTTTAAGAGACAATCCTGGAATAAAAAGAGGCGTCTGGGGGATCAGGAAATATTTTGCAGCCTCTTCAGAGAGTCTGCTTTAGAGTCATTCAATCTATTGTGTACAATTTTTTTCCCTCTTCTTTTTTTTTTTTTTTAAGGAAAGGAGGGGTGAAGAAGGAACAAAAGAAAGAGAGAAAGAACTTGGGCAGGCAAAAGAGAAGAGGAAGGGAATGGAAAAGGACAAAGAAGGGGGGGGGAAAGGGAACTTTATTCCGGGCTAAGGCTGAAAATGCAGGCGGGGAGTGGGAGTTGGAGCTGGCGGGAGGGTTACTTTCGTTTCGCTTCTGGAGAGATACGAAGCCAGCACCGCCCTTCCCTGCTCCTCCAAAGCAGGGGCTGGAGGTGTGCAGCGGGGCCGGGGGGGGGCGGAGGGGGAAGGAGCAGCGAAAACACCGATTTCTTCTTTAATCCGAACTTGACAGTGTTAATTGAACCGAGGGAAAGCGGGGGAATGCGGAGGGGTTTTTTTTTCCTCCCCCCCCCCTCCTCGAGGAGGCTCCGTTTGTCTGTCTGTCAAGGGGGGCGCGGTGCCCTGCTCATCCCCGGCCCCCCGGGCTGCCGCAGCCTCCCCGGGGCGGCCGGGACGCGGCGCCGGGGCTCTCCCCGCTGAGAGCTCCGGGCTCCGGCCTCGCAGCCTCGGGGTGCCCGGGCGGGCAGCCCCTCTGCGGGGGAAGGCGGCCGGTGGTACTGGGCCTGGAGCTGCGACAGGGAAAGGGGGATCCCCCCCCCGACCCCCCGCCAATTACTGGGGACGGCAGGCTGTCTTTTCCTTACCACCACTTTTGCGAGAAAAATAATAAAAAAAGATTAAAAAGCGAGGAAAAACCAAGAAAGCAGTGTCACCTCAGCAGGCAGGCTGTCCAATAGTTGTTTTTTCTTTTTTTTTTTTTTTTTTCCCCTCTCTCTTCTGTCTCTTTTTTTTTTTTTTTTTTATTAGGGTTATTTTTTTGTCTCCGTTCCTTCCAATCAGGGGAGAATTTCTCAAAGCGAAACCAAAAGATTTGGAAGCGGGGAAAGAGCCTGGCTGCGCGCACAGGGCAGGGAAGGGAAGGGATGCAGCTCGGGCTGAGCACACACAGCACTGGCAGGGAGCAGGGCGAACGTGGGAAGCATTTAGCTCCGAAAAGGTGTCAGAAGTCAACTGGGCAGGACAGTGCTCAGACAAAGGCTTGATTTTCTGTAACCTCCTAATTTGCGACTCGACTTTCTTTTATTTTTCTTTATAATTTTTTTTTTTTCCTCCGCCAGGGAAAAAAAAAAATATATAAATACTCATACAGCTTGTGGGCTGGTAGTGTTAGTTTTGCTCAATGCAATTAAGTTTCTTTCCCCTGCAGATTCAAAAGGGGAGGTGAGAGGGAAAGATATTAGTCTGCCTGGAAGGGATGTGATAGTTCACCATCATTTCAGAAGAGGTAATCTCCCATTAAACAAGTACCGAAGCTTTTGTGGAGGCATAGGAGTCTGGCTGGAGCGGGCAGAAAAGCTGCGAGATAACCTTGTAGCTGCTGAATTCAATAGCAAGGCGTGTTTTAATTCCAGTCTGGATATTTGCTTGGAGACACTGCTGCTGAAAAGAAGAATATTTCAGGATATTGCTTTATTCGCCCTGCATTCTGAGTGGACTTTATCCACATAACTTTGCATTCATCCATGGGGATGGTTTCACGTCGAGATAAGCGTGAAAGGACAATATTTTATGGGGGTTCACCTCGTGTTAAATTTTATGGGGGTGCACATCGCCTTACGGGATTCTGCAGCAGGGAAAACGTTGTCTTAAGCCGTGTCTTTAGTCTTAAGCCGTGTCTTTAGTCTTAAGCCGTGTCTTTAGTTTGCTTTAAGGTGAAGTGTCTCCATCTCTGCTTTGTACTGCTTAATTCTCAGAGAGCAGCAGTCCCTGAATGAAAGGGGTTTGTGTTACAAACGCTATCTTATTTTTTATTTAAGATCCCACGACAACGTGGGGAGCGAAGAATTCCGTGTGCTGCAGGTTTCCCTGCAAATAAAAGAAATCTTTGCCAGATACGTTTGCCTGTGTGTAACACCAACATACACCATCCACGACTAATTTAGTGACCTTGCCTGCTTGCAGTAAGGTTACAAAAACTGCTGCTACTTATTATAACTGCGTAGCTTTGGTAATTTCTGCTCGTTTTGCGGTTCGTCTGCGGTATGTTCTGACATTATCATTTTTTTTTTTCCTCTGGAAAACCTCCCCGCTGACTCTGCTTTTCAGTGCTTCTCTCCCTCTGCATGCTCAGTCCTTCCTTTCTCTCTCCCTCCTTCTCTCTCTGCCTCTTTTTTCTTTCTCCCTCTCCCCTTCTGCATATACGTCTGCAGACAACCCTCCTTTTGTAAGGATTCTCTTTAAAATCTTCCCCCAAAGTAGAAAAGCCAAGCTGCTTTTTCCCCTCCACATGTCACAGCCCACCACATTAGCAGCCCTGCAGAGTAAGTATTTTTAAAATGGGAATAGATAAAAGCATGATGAGTGTATATATATATATATATATTTTCTCGCGAACATAAAAATAACCGTCATTGGAGACTGGTGATTGACAGATAAATTGGTCTCGATAAAGGCCAAAGAAGACGTTCTGCTCCTGCAGGAATATTTCCCTTTAAGGGCTCACATAAAGCAGGGGACTTAAAACGGAATGAGGAATAAATTCTGTGGGGGAGCGAGTCGATGACTTTTCTCTTCGAATTTGCAAAATCCGGAGTCCCTTGGCAAACACCCCCCATCATATTTTTATTTTAAAGCCTTCCCTATTTTTCGAGAGGGAAATCCTATTTCTACCAGCAGCGAGGGCAGCCTTGTGCTTTTTTTTTTTTTTTTTTTTTTCCTCGAGCCCTGTGAATTGAGGTGCAGGGTTTGATCCTGGCTCAGCTGAGGGGGTAAGTTTGGAGGGGCTGGGGGGGGGTCCTCCTAGCAGCATCACTCCTTCTTGCCTCTTTACCCCTGAATCTGCCTTCATCTGTCTCTTTTCTCCTCCTGCTCGCATTTCCCATGCAACTTACTGAGGGGAAAAAAAAAAAAAAAATAATTGAAGAGGTTTCTGCCGTGTCCGTCCGTGGGACTGGCACAGGCTGTCCCTAACGCCTGTCACTGGTGGACCCTGCACCACTGGAGACCCCCTGCCCACCCCCCTTGCCCGCCTGCCTCTCCCGTGGAGGAACCCCCATCCCTTTCTGAGCCCCCACTTTTCCTTCTTCTGGCAAATTTGGACCATTTCCCCCCATTTTCCCCCCAGCCCTAGAAAACCCGAGGTGATGGAGAGCCCTGGAGAGCCCAGACAATCTATATTTGGGTGGGGGGGTCGGTTTCTAAAAAAAATCTTGAGAGGCTATTTTTGGTTAGGTATCTTATTTTTTTTTCTTCCAGAGAAATCGCCCAACTCCCTTCTTTCAGACTCCAATGGGCGTGAGCTTTTACCTACCTGTCTTTCCTTACAAAGGAAAGGTTATTCTCTCAAAATGCAGGCAGGCTATCACCGATTTTTTAACGCTCCCAACTTCTTCAATCGATTTGGTGCAAAAAGAAAAGTTTCCAGGCGTTAACAAAAAAAGACAAAAATAAGAACAAGCATGTGCCCAACACACATTGTTGCTTCCTCCTGATACGCAAAAGCTCTCCCATCCTCAGCTATACAGCTGAAACCCAGTCCTACGGTTTTATTTAATGAACGACACATTTATGAACAATCAAATGATCCTCGTAAAAATTTTATTGAAGGACATAAAAACATCCACGACTACTTGCCGAATAATGCAGCCTTTCACTGCAAAAGCTCAGTCTTTCTCTTTTTTTTTTTTTTGGGGGGGGGGGGTCTGATGGTATTATTATTTCCCCCTCCTCTTTGCAAAGATGCTCCTCGTACTATATATATATATATACTTATTTTTTTTCCCCTCCTGAAGACACTTATTTCTTAAAGCAGGACTAGATGTGCCTGTGCCCCACAGATTTCTCAGCTGCTGAGCAGCCTGACGATGAGACAGCGCTGCAAAAGATGACAAAAGCCCCCTTTGCTTTTAGGTTAAAAGCTTCTCCCCCCCCCCCCCCCAAGCTCCTTTCTCCAAGTGGGGAGCCCACCTCCACCGCACTTCTCCCCTCTCCCCTTCCCACCCATATTCAATTTAATGTATCCATTAGAGGCTAGAAGCTGCAGAAGCAAAGGACAGAGACAAATTACGTCAAGAAATAGTTCCTGGACTACCTTCCACAATTACCTTCCACCTTCCTCAGCACCAGGGCAAATCTCCCCCCAGCCCGAGGGCAGAGCATCCCCCGGCTGGGGACCGGCCGAGCCTCCCTCCTCCCCATCCCCGCCCCATCGCCATCAGTTTTAGGAAAAGCCGGGTGGCGTTATTAAAAAAAAAAAAAAAAAAAAAAAAAGAGAGAGAGGGGAAAAAAAAAAAAAAAAGACCTGCGGATTGATCCACGCTATATTTTTGGGTAAATACAATCACGTGAGGGCGGGCAGCCAATGGCACACTGGGAAAGGCTGAAAAAATAATTACCTGCCCTGATTGTTCTATGAGAAGATAAAAAGTACACATACAGTTCATACAATAATCTTATGAATGTAAAAGAGGGGGGAACCATGTCGGCTTCTGGCCCCATAAGCAACTACTATGTTGACTCCTTGATAAGCCACGAAAACGAAGAGCTCTTGGCCTCCAGGTTCCCCAGCACTGCCTCCCACCCGGCTGCTGCCCGACCGTCAGGATTAGTCCCGGACTGTGCCGACTTTCCGTCCTGCAGTTTCGCCCCCAAGCCGGCCGTTTTCACCACCTCCTGGGCTCCCGTCCACTCCCAATCCTCCGTGGGCTACCACCCCTACGCTCCCCAGGCACCCGTGGGGGCCGAGCCCAGGTACATGCGGACTTGGCTGGAGCCCCTCGCCGGGGCCGTCTCCTTCCCGGCCTTCGCCCCCGGTGCTCGCCCCTACGGCCTGAAGCCCGACGCCTTCCCCGGGCGCCGGGCGGAGTGCGGCCCCGCCGACGGCCGCGGCTACGCGGACTACATGTACGCGGCTCCGGGGGAGCTGAGAGACAGAGCAGCGCAGACAATTCCTTCCCCGGAGTCCGAAGCCATCGCTTCCAGCAAACACAAAGAAGAAAAGCACGAATTAGACCCTAGTAAGTCGAAGTCATTCTTGTTTACGACCGGGGAGGCATTACGGCTTCCAGGACCCTACTCAATAAAATGAAATTACCTTAGAGAGCCCGACCCTAAAACTCCAGATACGCAGGAAGATCTGGGGGTTTGAGCGAGTCCGCCTAGCAGAGCCGGAGAGCGAATATCTGTACTTTGTTTTGGGCTCTTTAGTCTTTTTTTTTTTTTTTTTTTTTGCAAGGGGAGCGGGGGGCGGGGGGGGCTGTTGGCTGCTTTGATCAAATATTCATCACCTTCCACCGGGGGGAATTAAAAAAAAAATACAACCCATGGAGAAGGAGAGTGCGTGTGTGAGAGGGGGCGAGAGGGGGGTAGGCAGAGGGAGAAGCCTCTTTGCTTTCAAATACTTCCACTTTCAAAGAACAAGGAAGAGTTGTAGCTGGCTGGAAGTGGACGTATTGCTGTGGGATTTTGGGGGGGGGGGAGAGGGGAAAGGAATATCTCTGGATAAATGCAGAGGTGTCTCTTTCTTTTAAAAATCAATAAAAGCTCCCCCGGTGCAATTATTCATAAAATGCTCCAACACGTGGGAATAAATGAAAAGGTGGGTGCCCTGGCCGGGGGGCCGGGGGGTGGGTGGGTGTGTAGGGGAGCAGCAAGGAGGAAAATTGGAATTGTAAAGGCATAAACGAAGTGTGTGGAGGTAGCTGAGGGCAAAAGGCAGCGAGCGCAGGACATTGGACCATACACTTGAAGAAACATCTTCTGCAGCCCAAGTGAGAGAGGGAAGGGGGGGAGAAACCTCAAAAAAACCCAACCCAGCCATCAGGAAACCTTGAACATTGTAGGGGAGGGAGGCAGGTAACCGCCACCATCACCCTCGCCTCCAGCCTGCAGCGCAGGGGAGCCTGGCCCCCAGCTCTGCAGAGGGGACCAGCTCCTGGGGGGTGCAGGCAGGAGGTCAGCTCAGCTCCCGGGATTCCAAAAAAAAAAAAAAACCAACCCCAAAACAACCCCCTAAAACCCAACCCCTCCTCGCCAAACCCTCCCGGAGAGGAGCTCAGCATCGGCCGGGGATGATGCAGGGGCACCCGCCGGGTCCCGCCCGCCCCCGCAGCCGCTCGGCCGTGCCCCGGGGTTCGGTGGGACCCCCCTGGCCTAAGATGGGGGTGATTTCCGAGCGATAAAGCTGGGTGTCAGCAGATGGGAGCACCTCGGTGCCTCGGTATCTCCCTCTCTATCTGGAAAGGCGCTCACACCTCTATTTATGACAGGCGGGCTGGTGCCAGGCACCCTCGTGATAAAAATAAGTCGAGGAATCAGGGGGTGAAAGTCTCCCTTTGCTGGCAGGCAGCTGCCTAAAACGGGCAGGGGGGGGAAAAACCTTCTCCCAAGGAAGGGAGCCATGGGTTTGCTCCCCTGACCAAGCGTGGAAGGTCCTTTAGACTGGGGGGGGGGTGTGTGTGAAAAAAAAAAAAAGCCAATTTCTGGGAGCCAGTGGGACATCTCGCGTGTCATCCTTAAGATATTAAAAAAACAAACTGGGCTTTCCAGGTCTGGGAAAGCTTCTAGGGAAAGTGTTGGAGAGCTGAGGTTGTAAAAAGAGTTTATGGGCCTATGAAATGGTGGGAATTTTGACTTTTTATGACTATGTTCTTAGATTACTGCTAGTAGCAGTCATGTGGATAATTATTATTTTAAACCCATTGCTACAGTTTTATTTACTGAAACTTTTATGTGAGAACAGCAGCAAAAGAAAAGGAAATGACCCCTCCAAAATAAACAGATTAAACTCTTCTGAAGGTCACTTAAAATATTTAGGTAAGATCTGCTAATTAAACAGGTTTCTTTCTATAGATACACCAGGGCGTGGAGGGGGGGAGGGAAGAAAGGCCAGCTGTATACACTGATTTTTTTTTCCCCCCCAAAAATATAAAAATCTTCTTTCTCAGACAATCCCGTCGCAAATTGGATTCATGCGCGCTCCACGAGGAAGAAAAGATGTCCTTACACAAAGTATCAGACCCTGGAACTGGAAAAAGAGTTTTTATTCAATATGTACCTTACACGGGACCGGAGGTACGAAGTAGCCAGAGTCCTTAATCTCACTGAACGCCAAGTCAAAATCTGGTTTCAGAACAGGCGAATGAAAATGAAGAAAATGAATAAAGAAAAAACCGATAAAGAACAGCAATAAAGTTGGCAAAGTCCAGTCAATGAGAAACGAGGGTGGAGAGAAAAAAAAAAAAAAAAAAAGGAAAAAAAAAGAAAAAAAAAAGAGGCTGTTTTTGGGGGTTGAAATGTTTCTGACTTTGAATGTGCGGATGAATGTTTAGCATTATAGGCAAACACAGCAAGCGTTTTGGGACACGAGTCTTTTCTAAAATGCAACTAAATAAAAGAAAGATGTTGGGGGGGGTTGTTTTCTCTTCCTTTCTTCTTCCTTGTTTTTTGTTTTGTCCTCCTCAGAAAACAAACACAAGAAGTACTTGAATTTTTTTTTTTTTTTAGTATTTTATTTCATAAATTAAACTTATCCAGTATTTTTATTTTTTAATTCCGCGAGCTCGTGAGTGAATATTTTGTACAAAAGAGAGGAAAAAGAGAAAAAAAAAAAAAAAGACTGAAGGGAATATGGCTCAATGATGTTCTGTCATGGTGTTGAACGTTTCTGCTGTACTTATTTGTGTATTTTATTCTCGTCTCAGAACCGTTCTGTAATATTGTTCTGTTCGCTATTGTAGAGCAGCTCTATGTAAATATACCTACCGTCACGGGAAAAAAAACAAACAAAAAAAAACAAAAAAAAAGAAAGAAAAAAAATCAGTATGTAGGTGTCTTTTTATTTAAAGCCCTTTGCAGAGGAGCAGCCCCGGGGCTTTGCCAGCCGGGGCCGGGGCCGGGGCCGGGGCCGGTGCCGGTGCCTGTGCCTCGGCGGGGCGGCCCCGAGCATCCCCCGCAGCCGGAGGAGAGCGGAGCTTTCTGCTTCCTTCCCCAGCACTTTTCTATTTCAGTCTACCATAATAAAAAGGCGCTGAGGTAAGGGTTATATGTGCCATCAATTTTTAGATGGGGATAATTAATTGTACTAATTTATGACCCCAGGCAATCGAAGGAGATGTTAAAAAGACTAAATATGGATGCTGGGAATAGAGGAGCTGGCAAAGGCATCCGCTCGCTGCCATCCGCTCAGGGGGAGCTTTGCCTTATCGATGGGTCGCCAAGCCTTGGAGGGTTGCTGGAAGTGCTGCTGCTGGCAAGACAGCCCAGGAGAAGGCGAGAAAATGAATGTGGAGAAGGGCTGGGGGGAGAGAAGGAGCAGGGGAAGAAAGAAATACATGTCTGGTGGCCAGGCGGCAGCCTGCAAATTTTCGGGCGAAAAGGCAAAAAAAAAAAAAAAAAATCAGAACACCCCCCCCCCCCTCCTTCGCCCTAGACGGGGGAGATTAAGGCAAAAATAAGGGGGGAAATAAAGGGTTGTTGGCTGCGGAAAGGTCAAACCCCTCCGTCCTGCCAGGAGAGATGGGGCTGGTGCTGCGGTGGCTTGTGCAGAGGCGAGAAAACCCGCTGCCCACAGCGCCTGGAGCCGGGATTTATCAACGGCTCCTTCCCTGGGCGCTTTCCAGGCTGCTGAATGAGAAACGAGAGGCAGGAGATTGTATAAAAAACGAGCAGCGAGGGATGTTTAATCATAAAAACTTGTTATAGGTCCCTTTCTTTAATGAAATGAGTGGAGCAGCGTTTTAATCTTTCTAATCAGAACCAGATCAGGCGAGCGAGATACGTTTGTCGCCCTCGTCCCAGTTCCTCCGAAATAAAAAAATCTGGAAGCGATTACTTCTGCTGATCTCATAAAATATTGCTCTTTAATATTTCTCGCTGAAGCATTTGGAGGTTTCTTTTCCTTCCCCTGATTTGTGTCCTCGCTTTTAAAGCGGGGTCTATTTTTGTCACCGGAGGGGGACAGGCGCACGGCGGTCTATCAGCGGAGACATCCCTGGAGCAGGGGAAGCTAAAAAGCCCTTTTACAATCCCAGTTTTGTGCTAGGTCTGTTTGGAAAAACCTTAACGAGCGCAGTGAAATGGTCAGGTTAGAAAACATTTTAGCAGAGCGAAAGATTTATGGACCAAAAAAAAAAAAAAAAGAAGAAGAAGGAGGAAATCTTTCCACCTAAGCCATGTCAATTCATTATTATTATTATTATTATTATTATTATTATTATTACTACTACTACTATTACTATTACTATTATTATTATTATTATTACTATTATTATTATTTTCTCTCTGCTTCTCTGCCTTCGTTCATCCCGCCTCAAATACAGAATAAAATCCGGCAGGGTCGGGAAGCGGCTCGCCCACTTGGCGAGAGGGGAGAAATCATCCCCGTTTTATCATTATTAATTAAGAGAGGGGAAGAAAAAAAAAAAAAAAATCCCAACCATCATTTGGACAGGACTTTGGAGGCAGTTTCGGACCCGGCTCTCTGGAGGGGCTTGTCAGGAGCGTTTAGCGATGTTGAAAAGACATGATGTATGGAAGTTCATTTTGGCCCCCCTTTCATTCAAGCGGATCTCATTTCCAGTGCGACCACAGCCTCCTCCCTCCCCCTGCCCCCCCTCCCTCCCTCCCCAGCCCGCCCCCCCCCCCCCCCAGCCCCTCGCCCTCCCTCCCCAGCCCCTCTCCCTCCCTGCCGCAGCCATCTCTCCGGCCAGACCCCCATTAGAGCCGGCGGGCAGCGGAGGAGATGCCCCTTTGTCTCCACCGAGCTGCTGGTTGGGGCTTTCTTTTGTTGGTGGTTGGGTTGGGTTGGGTTAAAATCCTGCCGCAGTTTTAGTTCATGTGCAAGGCCCCCGGTATCCTCAACTCCCCCCCCCCCCCCGTCCCCGTCCCCGTCCCCCGGTGAAGGGTTACACCAGTTATAAAATGTCATTTGGCCCTGCTGGGAGGCTGCGCTGGTGCGGCTCCAGCCATTGAATTTCTCCGCCACTGCAGCCAGCAGAGAGGAAAAAAAAAAAAAAAAAAACCAACCCACGACCACAAAAAACCCACCCCAGTGTGGCTCAAAATAAATAATAATAATTAAAAAAAAAAAAAATGCGGCTCGCACCCCGCAGCAACACCCTGCGGCCAGTCTTTCCCCGGATTAATGTATCAAAATGCTCCAATTTCGGCATTCTTTGACATATGGCGCGTGTGTGCAGACGCATACTGATACAGCTATTGTGTGCCGGCGCTTGTGAACATGCACATGTATTTCTGCCCGGGGAGAGATGCGCTTATAGCTCTCGGAGAGAGAGAAAAAAAAAATATATATGGATATAGGCATGTATATAAGGTTTTGGGGGTGGTTTTGGGGGGTTTTTGTGTGTGTGTGCGTGCCTGGTTTCCAATCTGCCCCTTTGTAAGGCACACAAAACCG
Source organism: Mycteria americana (assembly GCF_035582795.1). NCBI lineage: Eukaryota > Metazoa > Chordata > Aves > Ciconiiformes > Ciconiidae > Mycteria > Mycteria americana. The sequence goes on from NC_134390.1 coordinate 1,101,070, forward strand.
ACAGGACCCTCCAGCTGTCCATAGGTACATTTCCGCAGCCCCCCCCCCCCCCCCCCCCCAAAAAAGCCACTTTTACAACTCTGTTTGTCTCCTGCTATGCGGGGCTGAATAGGGGCGAACAAAACAGGACCCTCGATCTGGCTAGACGTCTGGCTTTAATTGCTTTATGGTTTAAATAAGGTGGGTGCTCTTCTCTTTGAAACGGGATTATTGGAATGTTTTGTCTACAAGCTACAAACAACAGACCCCCCTCGGACGAGGGGAGGTGGAAAAAAAAAAGAAAAAAAAAAAGAAAAAAAAAAAGAAAATCAAACCCCCAACTCGAAGCCAAAACTGATAAAAGCGGGGAGGTGCGGAAGGGTGTAAGGGGGGGGGGGGGGGGGGGGGGGGCGGTGGCACATCTGGTGGGTTGGTTTGGTCCTGCGTGCGTGTGCTGCTTTTTTGTTGTTGTTATTTTTATGGGTGAGAAAAGGGGGAAATGGGAAAAAATAAAATAAAATAAAATAAAGGGGGGCGGGGGGCTGTGTTTCCAAAAATGCCGCCCGCGCTTGAGTGGTTATATAGGGGTGGCCGCACCGCGCTGCGCTGCTGGAGGGTCTCCACGGCCCCCCCCCGCCCCGGGGCACCGGGAGGGGGTTATCGGTTATAACGCACAGCCCGGTGTCCCCCCCCTCCCCGCCCTCCGCGCTGCGCCCCGCCGCCGCCGCGAGATGGCGCTGTTGCCCAATGTTAGCGCGGGGCTGCGCGCGGCGGGGAGCGCCCCGCGCCCGCGGAAGGGGCTGCGCGCCCGGGGCTGGAAAAGGAGGGGAGGGGGGGGCGCGGAGCTGCCTGACTTCACTTCAACCCCCCCCACACCCCTTCCCCGCACCGTGCTGAAAACCCCATAAATAGCTTTTTTAATATTCCCCCCCGCGCGGGCAGCGCGGAGCAGCGCTCAGGGCTGACGTTTGACGGCGCGGGGAGCGCATCGATGCATAAAAATGCTTGCACGGAGAAATTGCCTGTTTTGAAGTGGTTATGGGTGGTTGTTGGGGTTTTTTTTTCCCTCCCCTGTCTTTCTCTTTATTTACGCACGTCACGTCTCTCTCCAAAGCCTCCTCATTTTGGGGTGGGGAAGGAGGGAATGACATTTTTCAGTGAAGGTCAGGGCAAAGAGGGGGGGGGGGATAAAATAAACTCCGGGAGGGTACAATGAAACACCTAAAAGTACAATACAACCCCAGCGATAAAGCGACATCCGAGCGCATGCACCCGCAAGAGACATCACCCCCCCCCCCCATCCCCACACCTAAACCCGGCCAAAACAGTAAAGACAAAGAGCAGCACTTTCCCCAGACAATAAATGTCAAGATATTTTCCTTCAAAAGAAGCAGGCAATTGCATATATCTTATTTCATGCAACCGAGGAGGGGGTGGTGGGTCCTTTCTTTCACAGCCACTGAAGGCAAACATTTATTTCCCAGCCTAAGGTACGATTCAGAAAGCCTCGCTGCACCTTTGCCTAACTGCATCCAGGGATAATGATTGGGAAAATACAGCAGCTCTTCCCAATCCCACAGCTGACAACTTTATTTTGGGTTTTGTTCTTTTTTCCGCACTTTTAATTTGCACGGCTGCCTTCGTTGCGTGGTGAGGGTTTTAAAAATAGAAATGCTATTGATTAGGGGAGGAAAATGGTCACCTCGGCTATTAGCTGTTAATTAAGGAGCCTCTGTCCCTAGTTGCTCTTTTCTTCATTTTTTTTGGGGGGGGGGGTTCTCTAGGGAAGGGGTACTCTGGGGAAGGGGGGATGAGGTGGGTGAGTTCTCCTGTAAAAATGAATATGGTCATCGCGCCGTCCTTGGGGTTATTCGGGTATGAAGACTATTTCTTTACAGCAAACGTAGCATGATTTTGAAAAATATTTTCACAATAGGCGGTGGGAAAATCACTGTTCTCCTGCACAGTTCATTGTCTGCTTACGGGGAGGAAAAACCCACCACACGTAGCCTTTCTGAATGGAAAAATACACCCTCGATTTACGAAAATCTATGAAAGGTGGACTGGGCGGCTACTGGGTCTTTTCTTCTTCTTGGGAAGGTGTCTGCAAAAAAAAACCAAAAAAACCACACACCACAGTTTCAACCTCAGCAGAGGTTTGAGCCACCCCATGCCTCAAAAAAAATCGAGAATGTGACCTTTACTGGGCAGAAAAACACACCTCAAACCAGCTTGGCGAGCTGGTATTTTCCTCCTTCCACACTTGAAATCGGTCGGAGTCACCCAGGTCCCTTCTGAAAATAATTAGGCTGCTTTTTTTTTGTTGGTTTTTTGGTGGAAGAACACGAGGGAAAGATCTGAAGGGCTGTAGACTTTGGAGGGAAACACGGGGACTGTTAAGAACACTATGTCATTTAGTGGGTTTGGTATTTTTTGCGGCTCTACAGAAAATATTCCTTTGCGAAGTGTTGGTATTGTGTGTCGTCGTCGTGTGTGTGTCCCCCCCCCAAAAAAAAGAAAATTAACACGAATCTTGGTGATTTGATGTGATTTTTTTTAATGAGCTGAGTTCCTTCATGCAGTCGTAAAAATGAAGTGTCCGAAGTGAAAGGTTGCAGTGAGTGGTCACAGTGCAAAAAGTGGGGGCGAGGGGCACAAACACCACTGGCAATGGGAAAAGACGGGGAAAATCGCTATACTGAAGAGCGAAAGGATAAAAAAAAAGGTCGGTGGTTATTTTTTACAGGCATGCACAAAAGGGAGTACATACTTTCTGTCTCACTTTGCCTCTCTTGCGTCCAAAGTAGCTCTCTCTAAGCAATGGTCTACTTTATTCCCTTGGAAGGACGCTTCCCTGTTATTTCCAGCTGTGGATTTTCAGTGGTTGGTTTGAAAGGAAGCAAGGGAGGGGGGGGAAATAATAAATAACTCCCCATAATTTTCTGCCTTTATTTTCTTTAAAGAAGGACAGCAAGAAGCAGCCAATCAATACGGAGTCGCTCCCCTCGCCCGCTCGCTCCCGTTTTGCTTTTGTTTGCTTGTTTGATTCCAATCTCCCAACCACCATCCCCACAATAACAACAACACACGCACACCCCCCCCCAAAAAAAAAGCAAAAAAAAAAGGGGGAAAAAAAAAAAATCTGGGCTCAGCGACTCCAACCACACCAGAACCCCCCTCCCCTTTCTGCCCCCCTCTAGGTGGGACCAAGCCCACCCTCGCAGCCCCCCCAAACCCCAACACAATGACAACAACAACAACAACAACAACAACAGGGGCACCCCCACCATCCTCCCTGGCAAACGGGTGACCCCATGGAGGGGGAGGGGGGGGGAGATGCTGAGCTGTAGAAGAAGCTCACCCCGAAATTTTTTTTTTGGGGGGGGGGGTGATGGGGAGGGCAAGGGGGGGCTGCTTGGGCTCCCTTTACCTGTTGAGGTTACCTAGGCTGACCTCCCAGCGCATGTATTTGCTGCCATCAGTGAAGAGGCTGCTGCTGGGAAAAAAAAAAAGGGGGGGGGGGTTGGATATTAATGCGCACCTTCACCCTCCTCCACTCATTAGGTGTGGGTGCCCCCCCTCTCTGGAGGGGGGTGGGTGTGTGTCCCGGCATACACCACCTTTCTTCCATCTCAACACCCCCCCCCCCAAAAAAAAAAAGCGCCCCAAAACGCTGTCATTTGGCTGGCAGGCTGGCTGAGCGTGGCGGAGGGATGTGTACATATCGCGTGTGAGGGGAGAGAGGAGGGAAAAAAAAAAAAAAAAAAAGAAGAAAAAAAAAAAAAAAGCCACACCACCGGGATTTTGAGGAATTTGCCTGTGGTGTTAAAGGGAAGGAGCAGAGTTACAGAGAAATTGAGAGAGAGAGCTCTACCTACCGACAGATTACAAGAGAAGTCAAGAGCACCGAGAACCAACCGTACAGACACACAGAGGCACCATGAAACGCCTTTGAGATCGCATTAAAAAAAAAAAAAAAGCCACTAAAAAGCAGGACTTGAGACAGTCCAGGGACAATCTCGCACTAATCTAGAATTAAAGCCGTCTTTTTTTTTTTTTCCTTTTTTTTTTCTCCTTTTTTTTTTTTTTTTTTTTTTTTTTTTTTTTTGCATGCGAGGGTCATGAGTTCCTACTTTGTAAATCCTCTCTTTTCCAAGTACAAAGGCGGTGAATCGCTGGAGCCAACTTACTACGACTGCAGATTTCCACAAAGTGTTAGCAGGAGCCATGCTCTCGTGTATGGTCCGGGCACTACTGCTCCCACCTTCCAGCACCCTTCACACCACGTCCAAGAGTTTTTCCACCACGGAACCTCCAGCATCTCCAACTCTGGATACCAGCAAAACCCATGCGCCTTGGCGTGTCACGGAGACGCTTCTAAATTCTATGGATATGAAGCTCTACCGAGGCAATCGCTTTATGGTGCTCAGCAAGAGACGACTGTTGTACAATATCCTGACTGTAAATCGTCTTCCAACAGTAACTCTAGCGAGGGACAAGGGCATTTAAATCAAAATTCGTCTCCCAGTCTCATGTTCCCATGGATGAGACCTCACGGTTAGGACCTTTTTTTCCTCCTCCTTAAATGTTTTCCTTTATTTTTCTCTCTCTTTCTCTCTCTCTCTCCTCTCTCTGCCTGTCTGTCTGTCTATCTATATATGTATGTATGCATATACAAGCACAAACATATGTATAGCTCTCTAAACATGCACATACACACGTATGCATACATATATATATACGTAAAGATATAAATATAAGAGGCATAGATGTAAAATATGAAAGAAATGAGCAGGTTTGTGCTAATGTTTCTTCTTTTTAGGAAGACCTTTGAAAGCAAACAAGACAGCAGTTACTAGAGAGCCAGCAAGGTGATTCCCTGCAAAAGGCTTAAATCACAATAAAGTAAAACTTGTTTTTTATTGCTTGCCTTGAGGATAGGCAATAAGATACAGCTCCCACGAGGTTATTTGCATGTTGATAATACACTGCTCTTTAAAATGTCATATAGCCTTTCATAACCGCTGGGAGACGAAGCCTGAAAGGTGGGAACTTGTATAAGTATTACTAATACTTTACATCTGTTTCTTAAAGCCTAGAGATAAAAGTTTAAACAGAAAAAGAAACTTAGCTCAGAGCTATGGGGTGGGGTGGAGGAGAACAGTCTGCTGTCCTGGGTTAAAAAAAAAAGGGGGTGGGAAATTCAAAATAATTTGGGCTGAATGGAACTTTGCTCATGTGAAGTCCAGATAATTGCACAGAAACCGAAATACTTCAAAGTACAAGTTTCCCCCACCTAAGGACCAAGGTTGTCTAGAAGCCTTGTTAATTCAAAACATGTGAAGGTTAGTGGTAATTTTAAGGACAATCAGAGCCCCCAAGTTTTCCCCCCTACCCCCACCAAAATCTAACAACAAAAAAAAAATGGAAATAGAAAGGAGTTCTGGCTGATGTGGAGAGGATGTGGCCCAGAGGCTGGGGGAGAGACGCAGAGGAAAACACGTTATTTATCTAAGCTTTGACCCAGGGGTAGTCTCAAGGATGCAATCATTTCAAACTGGAGCATATTTTCTTTTTCGCAAATAGATTGTTTTCCTCGTTAAGAAAGGACCGTGCAGAAGGAAGTGCAGGGGCTCAGCTGCACATACCTCAGTCCTCTCTCTTTCTTTTTTGGCTCTTGCTGCAAATGTCCACCTCGAGTTGTTTTAAATACAATCTCTGTGTTTGCACAGGCAAATATCCATCTCTGCCTGGGTGTGCTTTGCAGACACACAGCCCTAACCGAAAGGAGAGGGAGAGGGGATTTAATAGAAAATGCAAATTCTCAGGGCGTAAATATTAGCAAATAGGAGGACCCTGAGTCTGTATTTTGGGGAACAACATTTGGAAAAGGAAACCAGAGTTGGGCATTTTGAGGAAAAGAAGGAGAAAGGGAGAGAGAGAAAGAGAGAAAGAAAGCGAGAAAGAGAGAAAGAAAGAGAGAAAGAAAGAGAAAGAAGAAAGAGAAAGAAAGAAAGAAAGAAAGAAAGAAAGAAAGAGAAAGAAAGAAAGAAAGAAAGAAAGAAAGAAAGAAAGAAAGAAAGAAAGAAAGAAAGAAAGAAAGAAAGAAAGAAAGAAAAGAAAAGAAAGAAAGAAGGAAAGAAAGAGAAGGAAAGAAAGAAGGAAGGAAGGAAAGAGAAAGGAAGAAAGAAAAAGGAATGGAGAGAAGGAGAAAGGCTGGAGAGGTTTTTATGGTGAACAATGCACCTTTCATAGGAAAAGAGATATTTTTTATAAAATGGAGCTGCCCACCAGGACTCACCATCCAGAATCACCTTTTAGGAAACTGGAAAGGTCTCTTTTGTGAATGAGCTTGACACACACCTCCCTGCACCCAGCCAAGCAGCCGGGGCTGCGCACTCCCCAGGAAGAGCCAGGGAAGGGCAGCTGCCCGTCAGCATTAATAGCAATAGCAGCCCTATGGTTATTAATAATCGCCCAGCGACTTTCTCTTAGTGCCTTTAATACGCAAAGGATTGAAAAGGGCTTTTTTTTTGGGGGGGGGGCAGCAGTTTCTCTAGGAAAATTGAGGCGAGGGGGGCTGGGGGGGGGGGGAGCAGAGCCTCCAAAAGGGGGAGAATTAAGAAGTTATTTGATGTTTGTGTCCTACAGCTCCCGGAAGACGCAGTGGCAGACAAACTTACAGCCGGTACCAGACCCTGGAGTTAGAAAAGGAGTTCCTCTTCAACCCGTATTTGACACGGAAGCGGCGGATTGAGGTCTCTCACGCCCTGGGACTGACCGAGAGACAAGTGAAGATCTGGTTCCAGAACAGGAGGATGAAGTGGAAAAAAGAAAACAATAAAGATAAGCTGCCGGGGGCCAGGGACGAGGAGAAAACGGAAGAAGAAGGGAATGAAGAAGAGGAAAAAGAAGAGGAGGAAAAAGAAGAAAGCAAGGACTGAGTTCTCAGCCCCTTGAAGTCTCGTTTTATGGCAGATGATAAATCGAGATGTTTACGACGGTCATTTGCTTTTATAGAGTATAGAATGGAGAGGCTCACACAGCAGTAACTACCTGTCAAACAGTTGTAGCCTTTTTTATTGTCATAGAAACTTCCCCTACTTTCCCCCCCCATTTTTTTTTTAATAGCTGCGTTTTTAGTTCAATAAATACATAGTTGGCTTGACTGCAAGAGCAGGGGGGGGAAAAAAATTAAATGATCCAGCAAAGCAAAACCACCCCCAAGCCCCAGCAGTCCTAAAGCCTGGAAGCAAATGTCACTGCTCGTCCCCTGCTCCCTCCGCTCCCGCCTGCGAAGCTGCACACACGGATGGGTGCAGAATATGTATTTATTTGAACAGCTTTGACTTTGCCTTTTCTTTTTTTTTTTTTTTAAGCTTGGTTTTGCCTCTCCCGAATGAGCCTAGGGGAAGTGCGAGGGTGCTTCCAGCTTCCTTAGCTTGTTTGTGTAGTGTCTGTCTATCTGTGGAGATCTCCATTCCTACCAGCCATTTATCAATTCCCTCGGAGGGGCCATTCCTGCAGCCCCTGCCAGATAAGAAGAGGAGCTTGGAGGGTGAGCATACCTGGTAGCGCCCGCAAACACCCCCCCCCATATGCCCCCCCATTTCTATAGGACTGAGGCTTGTATATACCTTGATAGGCCAAAATACGCAACCCAACCCCTTCCTTATTTCTATAGGCGCTGTTTACCCTTTGCCTGTGTGAGCACTCGAAATTCTTCATGTACTACCTAAAGGGAAAACCTGCAATAATTATCAAATCTATTATCAACAAGGGGCTTACCTATCCTAAATTTTACTTGGTCAGAATTTATTTAAGAGAGAGAGAGAGCGAGCTGTGTTTTTGCCCTGATGCAAGCTACTAAGTAGCATAAAATAATAATAAAAATACAATAAAAAAACCCAACCAACCTTGTATTGTACTTTATCACTACCTATAGAAGGAGTCATGCTTTGAAAGTATTTGTAATGCGGTTTTATTGTCGTTTGTTGCTGCTTATTTTCTTGGAAAAAAAAAATAAAAAAAAAAAATCCCAACAACTGAAACTGCCTAGTTGAGAACGCACAGTATTGTATTATTTTATTGTGCTTATAAAGTAGTGTAGAACTAAATTGCACTGAATGTATAGTTATCTATTTGTCTTGACTTATCTGTTAATGCAACATGCTCGAAACGAACAAAAAAAAAAAATCGTCATTTGTTTTATGTAAAAGCATAGTTCTGCGTGTTCAAACTCTGAATGTAGCAATTACCGCCAGAAAAAGAAAAAGAAAAAGAAAAAAAAAAAACACATTTCTGGACACCGTGGATTTGTATTGTATACGTGAGACATTACGTAAATAATAATAATTATAATTATAATAATAATAATAATAAAAGATTTTAAAAGGACTGCGTTGCCTACAGTGCTATGTCTCCTTTTAAAAGCACCCCCCCGGACACATCCCTCAGAGTGGGCTCTGACTAATATTTCATCCTTCAAATCATCTTTGGCAGGCTTCAGAAACGGAGGCTCATCTTTATTTGGGAGGAAATCAGCACATTTTGGCTCAACCACCAGCAGCGGAGGTGGCTGGGGAAGGGGGGGGGGGATTCCCCCTCCCTGGCCAGAGCCTGAGTGGGGCATTTCACTGCTGCAATGGCAAATGCTCATTAAAAATGGCAATGTGGCTGCTAATTGTCTGACTGAAGCTGTAGGTCCGCCGAAAAAATAAGAATAAAATAAAATCTTGCAATGACTCCAGTACTGTTAAGTCTTTTTTTTGCTTCTTCGCGGGGTGGGAAGGGGGGGAATGAAGTGCATGGAGGGTGTGCGCTTGGATTTTTACTTCTCCCAGCTGGGAAATGCCACTGGAAAGGTCTGGAAAGTGCAAAACCCGGGTCCTGCCCGGCTCTGGGGTCCAGAAAAATCCTCCTCTTCCTCGGGCTGGGCTGGCGATCAGGCGAGAGACGCCGGTTCCCCCTTTCCCGGCTGCGAGCCGGTGCTGGCAAGCGATGGTTGGCGAGAGGTTGGGAGACTGGGGAGACTGGGGAGACTGGGAGGTGTGCACGAAGACCCCCCCCCCCCAACCCCACGGGGCCGGTCTGGGCACCGGCCGGGCTCGGGACCCTCCGGCAAGACGGTTCCCCGGGGGAAAAGGGGGCGAAAGACCCCAAAAAAGGAAGTTGGCAAGAAAGCAGTTTATTTATTTATATTTGTTTTCCCCCAGGCGCAAAGTCCCTTCGACTCTTCCCCCCCAAATTCATACCTTCCTCCCATGGACACCACCCCTAACCTCACACAGCCCTTTATTCTACTACCACTGCTACTACTACTACTACTATTATTATTATTATTAATATTATTATTATTATTAATTGTCTTTTTCTGTTTTATTCTGTTTTATTCTGTTTTATTCCCTTTTATTCTCTTTTATTCTCTTTTATTCTCTTTTATTCCCTTTTATTCCCTTTTATTCCCCTTTATTTTCTTTACAGCAAAACCTGGCGACAACGCCTTCAGGTCTCTCTCTTACTTCTCGGATAAGAGACGAACTTTCTAATTATTTCTCTAACCACCAGCCTCCTTTCGTTGAACGAAGCCTATTGATCTGTAAAACCGGGTCTATATATATATATTTTTTTTTTTTTTGGTCGTCCCCCCCCCTCCCTGCTGATAAATGGACTACATCATCTAGAGCCCAGGGATGCAGAAATAGACGGGATGTTTACCCAGATATTGTAGATAAGGAAGCACAAGGCTCCTCACTCGCAGCCTGATGCGCTGAGCTATGTCTGGAGGCTCCTCTGTGGGCTTCAGACATTCTTAACCCAAAACCCACCAAGCTTAAAGGATTTAAATGCCTCAGGGCTTGAAATTGCTGGATTCTGCCCAGGAGGGCTGGGGGGGGAGAAAAAAAAAAGCAAAAAAAAAAAGGCAAAAAAAAAAAAAAAGAGGAGAAATAGCGAAGTTGTGCGGCGCGCAGAAAAACTCGGGTGGGTGCACCCACACCCACTTCTTCGCCTCTTTTTGCCCCTATATTTGCAGGGCGGGTCGCCCCCCCCCTGCAATGCCGGGGTGAAATGGGGCTGGGGGGGAGAAATGCCCCCAAAATGGCATCAGCGGGGTCGGATCCTGCCCGGGGATGGGGCTGAGCGGCTGCGTGTGCGAGGGGGGTGTGCAGCACCCGTGGGTGCCCACTCGCGAATTGCACAAAATACCGATACAGGCAGATTTCCCCCCGCTGCGGAGCCGGTAAGGTCCCCGTTAACCGGCGTTAATCTCCCAAGAAATCCATAAAAACCACCAATAAGGTTTATTCTAGACTTTTCCATGTCGAGGGCAGGCAGGGAAGGTAAGCAGTTTTATTAGTCATAAAAGAGAGTGGTTTATTCGAACGGAGCTTTTTTTTCTTGGGGGATATTTATCCAAAAAGGGATTTTTTTTTTTTTTTCTTCCCTCTCGTTTGCTATCATAGGGTGGACGTGTCGCTCATTCACTCCAGCCGTGAAAAAATCCGCAGAAACCAGTGAAAAGGAAATATTTTCCGTTCTTTTACTTTAGAAAAAAAGAAAAAACAATTCGCGATAAAGGCTTTGCATAGAAAATATCCTCCCAACGAGGGGGGAAGGCGAGGGAGAACTTACCAAAGTGTTTAAAAATAATAATAATAATCAAAAAAGAAGCTGCATCCGCACTCTATCCATCATATTTAAATGCACAAATCTAAGTAGTTTTACCCGAACGAATACTACAGCGTGACATTTATCTATCAAAAGGGTCTGGAGTTAAATTATTGAAACTACAGCCGCAGCAGTTAGTTTTGGGGTAAATGTTTATGTTCTGTAGTCAACACGAGAGAGTCGCATCTTCAGATGACATCCAGTTATTCCTGTAATCACTCCATCATTTCAGGAGAAAAAGAGAAGAGACCATTTTATGGGGGAAAGTAATTTGAAGGAAGATTCGCTCTCCACAAAGTGGCTTATTCAGAAATGATCATAGCTTCGGTATTACTGAAATTAGACTCATCTACCCGCCTGAAGTAAGAAATATCGTCCTATTCCAGGCTTTTTATTAGCCAATCAAATTTCCTTCGGATCTCCATTTGTGATTTGTGAAAAATATAATTCCTCGAAAAGCTGAGTTTGAGCATATTGCTTATTTTCCCTTAATTTATTATTCTAATCACAGCCGCCGCCGTGCCATAATGCAGCCATTAGGCGAAAAAATTCGTTTAGATTTTATACCCCGAAATGGGCACGGATTATATTTGAGAGACAACGAATTTCTCGGGCGTTAAATTTTTTTTTTTGCGCGGATGGAGGGGAGGAAGGCGGGAGGGGAGGAAGATGCGCGGGGGCGGAGGGGGGGGAAACTTTGTGAGCTAGGTTTTGGGGGAAAAAAAAAAAAAGGCAATTCTCCCCCTTTTTTATATATATATGTATATTTAGCTCATCCTATTTTGGCCTCCCAGACTTACCCCCACCTCAAATTCACCGCATTTTTACCCCCCCCCCCCAAAAAAAAAAATCCTCGCTTCTATTGGGAGAGGGGAGGCGGTTTTATAGAGAGGGGCTGATGGAAGGAGGGAAACGATCGTCCCAAATCCTCAGCAAATGTGCGCCCAGGTTACTTTCTGCCTGCCAGGATCAAAATTTCCTCTTCACATTATGGAATTTATGATCTCGTCTGCTCGCTGGAAGATGGGATCTCCATTGTGCTCGGGAAGCTGTTGTGGTCGTAGTTTCCCCCCTCGTAACTTTTAACTACCTGTTATAAAATTTATTGGTGGTTTGTAAAGTGAATAAAGTAATTTCCCTTCCATCCGGTTGTATTACAACCTTTGTGTTGTTTGGGCAGACAGACACGCATCCAGCCAGGGGGAGAAAAAATAAATAAATTCAAGAGGCAGGGAGTGAGACCCCCCCCCTCCCCTCCACCCCCCTCCTTCTTTTATTTTCCTCAATTAAAATTAAATTAAGGCGCGGAAATACCTGGGGAAAAAATAATAATAATAATGGTGCTGTGCCTGGAAATGTGCGGAAGGAAATGGGCAGGAAGAATTGCGGCAAAATATTTTATCTTCCTAATTTTTCTGGCTGTGGGGAGCGCACGGCCCTGGGAGCTGAACTTTGGGGTTGGGGGGGGGGGGGGGTGGGTGGGAAAAAAAAGATCTATTTCCCTCTTTCCATCAGGAAAAGAGGAGCAGAAAGGCGGCTCCTGGCAGGGTTTAACGTGGAGGAGCCCATCTGAGCAGGCTGGGCTTTGCGGTCGCCTATTTTACACCAGTTGTGGTTCGCCTGGTGCCTCCGAAGCAGGCCTCTACACGGTGGAAAAATGTCGCTCCCCTTCCCAATCCATATTTCCCAGCCCTTTTACACGGCCCCCCCCCGGCTTGGGGGAAAAAAAAAAAAAAAAAAAAAAAGAAATCAAAGGGCTAAAAAAAAAAAAAATTAAATAATAATTCCGCCTTTTCTCCAGCATCGCATCCCCGACACCCTGGCGTAGTAAAACAAAAGGCTGGGGGGCTCGCTGGAGGAAAAATAGCATAGGGAAAAAAAAAATACATTTAAGTGCTTATAAAACGTGGGTGTAGCAAATCGGAAAGTGGGGCGGGGGGGTTAGGGGATTTAGTAAAGGGGATGGAAGAGTTTCTGGGTCAATACCGCGCCTTTGGCTGAAGTTTGGGGTGTAATTTGGGCAGTTCCAGGTGCCCCCCCCGGGGCTGGGCCCGGCAGCCGGGGCCTTGCGGGGTGCGCAGGGAGGGAGCGGGGCGGGGGGGGAGTGGGGAGGGTTTTTTTTGGGGGGGGAAAGGTGGGGAGGGACATTTTTTGCCCTGGGAAGGTTCCATTTGCAGCGGACACACCCTGAGCAGAGCTGGGCTGGCGGGGCAACGCGGGGCGCTCAGAAATGGTCATTTTTCCCCTATTTTTCCCTCCAGCATATTGCCCTTGGTGGTGAATTAAATGTTTTTAAAATTAACATGCCCTCAGCATTTCAAATATTTATTTTTCAAACCCGGTGTGCTTCATTTTTACCTCCACTGCCTCTCTTCCTCGATGTTTTCCGATCCCCCCCCCCCCCAATTAATTAACAACGCGGGGACTAATAACGCTCAGCGCTAAAGGCAAAATGCTGAGAATTAACCCGAGCAGCTAATAATCATCAAATTAAACCGAATCGATCTTTAAAAGAAAAAGAAAAAATGACCAAAAAAAAAAAAATCCACCCTCCCTATTACCGCCGTCGCTTAAAAGAGAAAAAAGGGGGAACAGTGAAAAAGAGGGGGCGGGGGGGGGGCGTAGGGGAATTAAAAAAAAAAAAACCCACCCTAATATTAAAGCAGAATTGTATAAACATGGCGACAGACGCGAGCATTTGCACTCGTCACAAAAAAATGCAACGCATTCCTGGTTGTTTGCAGAAAATTTACAGCTGAGCAATAAAAGTTTACGACTGAATCACAAGTTGGATTGGCCACAGGAAGTCATGTGGACTCCATCCATGAACGTGAACTTTTTATTGTGGTTTCTCTTATGACTCTTTCGCAGTAGTCTTTCCTTTAACAGTCCAAGCAGTGCCAGGGGTAGGATGGTATTTTTTTTCCCCCCCTTAATTATTAGCGGGAGGAGGAGGAGGATGATTTTTTTTTTTTTTGGCTGAAAAAAAAAAAAATCGAGATTTTTTTTTTTTTTTTTTACCCCCCCCGTCCCCCCCCTCCCCGTCTCCTTGGGGTTGGAATTCTTGGTTGCTTTGGGCATTTTGGCATTAATGAGTTTACTGCTGCGTCTGGTTGCCGCCTCCTCTTCCCCACCCCTAGGGGCAAAACGCAATGCATTTCCTTTGCAGGATGCGATGATGAGGGGGCACAAGCAGTTGTAAATACCTTTTTTTTTTTTTTTTTTCCTTTTTTTAAGCCCAAAAAAAAAAAAAGAAAAAAAACCCAACAACCCCAGAGAGAGACAGATTCCTCCTTCAGCTTCCCCCATCCCTTGCCCCAACCAGAGAAGAACTGTTTTGCTTTTGTTGCCATCTTTTTTTTTTTTCTTCCCCCCTTTTTTTTTCTTCTTCTTTTTTTTTTTTTTTTTTTTTTTTTTTAATGTTTCTGTGGAGCTGAGCTGCAGCGTCAGTGGATCAGAAAGAGGGAGAGACAGAGAAAAAAGAGAGAGAGAGTGAGAGAGAGGGAGAGGGGGAGACAGGAGCCTCTGGTAAGTGTTCCCTTATTGGTTAAAATGTGTAACTAATGATCCATAGCCCGGGTGTTAAGGATAATGATGCATCGTTGTGCGAGCGAGGGGTGTAGCTTGGATATGAGGGAAAGCTGCTGCGGGGCGGCAGAAATGCGGTTAATTCGCGGGAGGGGGGGGGAAAGGGGAAAAGACAAAAAAAAAAAAAAAAAAAAAAAAAGGATTTGCTGTTGCTGATGTCATATTCGGGGTGCGGGGAGGTCGGGGGGCGCCCGGGGGTGGGGAGGGGGGGGTGGGGGGGGTGTTGGATGGAGAGGGGAGGAAGGAAAAAAAAAAAAAAAAATCTGTGGAGATGGAAAAATGAATCGTCCTAACTTTTCCTTCCCCCCAAAAAATAAAAAAAAAATTATAAAAAAAAATAAATAAGGGGGGGAAGCGCATGCGCGGAGGGGCCGGCCCGGCGCAGCCCGGGTGGGGCGTCCAAGGCTGCTGCTCGTGCCATATTTAATGAGCTGCGCTCTTAATTGTGTGCGCAAGGCCCGGCCTAGCACGCCCACCCCCCCCCACCCCCCACCCCCACCCCCCCATCCGCCCTTCCCACCCCTACACCCCCCCCCGGGCCGCGGCCTGCGCCTCTTCCGCGGGGCTGCGCGGTCCGCTCCCGCGGCAATAATTAATATTAAGCGCGAGGTGATTAACAATCAACTCTTTGCATCCCAAGGGCTTCTCCTTTTATTCGCTTTTTTGCAACCGGGCGGGTGTAAAGTTCTCCGGGAAAAGGGGCTTTCGGTGAATTTTATGGAATTTATATGGAGTTTGATGGAGTTTTATGGAATTTGATGGAGTTCTGTGGAATTTGATGGAGTTTTACGGAGTTTTATGGAATTTCCCCCCCTTGCAAAGGAGCCAGTGAAACAAGCTCCGTGTCGTAAAAAATAATAACAACTTTCGTTTTCCCGCGAAGTGGTTAACGCGGTGTTGGCTTTTATATTTTATTTGCATGCAAGTCCCTCCCCTTTCCCTTAGTTTTATTTTTTGCTTTCTTTTTTTTTTTCTTTTTTTTGTTCTTTTTCCTTTCCTCCAGCAACTTTAATTCAGGTTTAACGGGTGAGATTTAAAGCGTGACCCTTCCCCTGCTAACCTCCCCATCTACCTACCCATCCACCTACCTCCCCACCTCCCCATCCATCATCTAATCTTATCTATCTCCCTGTATATACCGGTGCCGTGTAAAGCGATATATATATATATATATATATAATGCAGTGCCTTCATTTCCTCTCGACGTTGTATTTCTTTTCCTTTCTCGATCGATCCTCCGTGCTTTAAAAAAAAATTATTAAGAATAATAATAACAATGCGCGCGTGTATGAGCAGAGATTTGCTGCTGGTGATGCCAGCCTGTGCACGTATAGGGCTGGATGTATACATATATAGGGGCGGACATTAAATAAACCCTGTGGGGGAGGGGTGGCAGAGGCGATGGCAATTTTCTGGCTTATTATAAGCGATTTTGGGGGTTCCCCAGTGTGTGGCCAGCGGGGCCGTCTGCGGGGGGGGATTGGGGAGGAAAGGGGGGAGCTGGAGGCGGGGGGGGGTCCTCACTTTCTGCCTCGCTGCTTTTTTTTTTTTTTTTTGCTCGTTGTTGTTGTTTTCTGGTGGTTTTTAACTAAAAATGGCCTCCTCTTATTTTAATTTCCAGCGCGCGCTGGCAGAGGTTAATTAGCGAAAGCGGTTGGTGAAGCTCCGGGGTGGTTTCGGGGGTGTGTGTGTGTGTGTCTTAAATTTAATTAGGGGAAAAAAAAAAACCAAAAAAAGATATGGGGGGGGGTAAACAAAAAAAAAAAAAAAAAGCCAAGTTTCCAAAGTTGGCTTCTCTTTTCTTTTGAGAAATCTGGGAAATCCTGCGCCTGCCTTGGGGAATTATCGGCCGAACAAAACCCGGCGCTGCCTTCCCCTTCCCCTTCCAAAGGGATTTTTTTATCCCGGGTTCTGCAGCTCGTTGCCTTCGAGACAACACGCCGTTCCCCCTTTTATTATTTTTATTTTCTAAGCATGAAATAAATAGAAGCTTCGGGGACGGGGCGGGGGGGGCGGGTGTGAAAAAAGAGGGGAAGAGAGAGGGGTTTTTCGCCTTCGTTTTGTTCGCTGGGAAAATCCCGTTGTGGGGAGGCTCTGCCCGGACCGCGGCTGGTCGTAAAGACATTTTATGAGCAAACAATGAGTGTTTATTGGAACCACATGATTACAGAAATGGCATCTTTGATTGTTTTCAGCCTGAAATCCGTCTGCCCCCCCCCTCTTCCCCCCCCCCCCGGGCTGGCTCCCATCAGGGCTGGGATGCTCCCGCCGCCGCCCCGCATTAAACCTCCTTCTGCCAGGCCTGGAAACCCCCAAACAACTTTAAAATATATTGATTTTCTCCTTCCCCTTGACGTATTGTCATCCTTCAGACAGTCGCAAGGCTGAGAAACATTTTTAGGATGTAGAGCTGGAATAACGGAGTGATTTATATTCGTCGAGATGTGGTTTGTTGTTTTTTGTTGGGTGTTTTTTTTGTTGTGTGTTTTTTTTTTTTTTTTTTAATCCCGGTCTAAACCAGAGGAAATAAATCGCTGCTTGTGTCTGTAACATCAGGGATTATAGGAAAATTGCCACGTGTTACTATTGCCTTTCAGGAAATAATATAATTTTCTTCGACAGATGTAGTCGGTGGAGGGGGAAAAAAAAAAAAAAGGAATCAGGATCCTCGAGAATTTTTAAAATGGGAATTCCGCTGTCCCAAATGCTTCCTAATTTATTTATAGGGGTGGTTTATTCCGAGTACGAGCCTATTCGCGGCTGAAGGACGTAAATAGAGGAATTGCCCTTTTCTTGGAGCGCGTTCGCGTCCCCCATCGCCCCGTTTGACGCGACCTGCCCCACGCGTGGGCGTTTATCGCGGCTTCTGAGCAAATATCTATAAATACAGAGCACGAACGCGTGGGTGTTTTATTTATGCCAAATCCCGCCGTGTTGGAAGAGCCTGGAAAAAAAAACAAAAAACAACAAACCAACCCAACCCTGTAACTACAAAAGAAATTATTAGAAAGAAGCGATTTCCCCACTCGTCATGTGAAGGAATTTGGGTTTGGGGAACGAATTAACCAAACCCACCAGAAATAATATACGATAATATATAGGATATGTAGAATATATGAAATATATACACATAGGAAACCGCCACCGGCGTTAGGTGCGAGCGGTGAAGGGGGTGATGCTCAGCTCGATTTGCGATACGGGTCCGTATTTTGTGGTTATTTTCCCAATAAATGGGATTTTGAAGGGGGGGGGGGAGCTCTATTTCTACCCGGAGCTTTGTGCAGCAAAGGGGTTTGGTTGTTTTTTTTTTTTTTTAATTTATTTTATTTGTCGAGAGATAAATTTGCGGAGCTCGGCCCAGGGAGGGGAAGAAAAGGCGAGGGGAGATAAAAAAATTAGTCATAGAGGGGGAAATACACTTTGGGAAGAGACGATGCGTAACATTGGGGGATCAAGGATTTTATTTTTGGAGGAGATAGTTGGAGATCTTGTTACTGTTGTTGGCGGGGATTTAATCCCTGCAGCTCGCCCTCTCCGGGAAAAAATGGAGAAAAAGGGAAGGAAATAAAAAAAAAAAAGCAATTTTCAGTGTTAATATTTGAGGTCAGGGCTAAAAAAAGGGAAATAAATGCATTTTAAAAATAAGGCCTTTCCCCATCGGGTTTTGGGTGGCAGCGGGGAGCTGAAGTCTGGGCTCGGGATTTGGGAGGAAAAGTGAGGAAAGGGGGGCAGAAGCACCCCAAAATTTGAAGAGGGCGATTTTTTACGGGGGGGGGGGGGGGGGCGGCCTGACCTCCAGCCTCGGAGGGGGAGGAAGATGCTGGGGAGGAGGAAGGCGCTGGGGAGGAGGAAGGCAAAAAGCGGCCCCGTCTCCCCCCCCCCCCCCCCTTTCGTCCCCAGACACAAACACAATAAAAGGCAGAAATCCCCGAAATTGCGGGTGTCTGGACGCAGTCTGCAGGGGACAGGCTGCTCGGGTCGCCTTTGTCGCATGGGGACACACCTTGCTGTAAAAGTCTTTGTCCCCAGACTAAAGACCCCGCGTTTCAATGGGGGGCGGAGAGGGGAAAAATAAAAAAAAGGGGGGGGGGGGGGGGGGAGAGAGAGACTGGGAGCAAGGCGCAAAAAAAAAAAAAAAAAAAAAAAGATTAAAAAAACCCACTAAAACCCAACAAAAAAACCAAACCACCCTAAAATCACCCGCCAGAGAGGGTCCGAGGGGTGCGGGGGGACGGGGGTCTGTCCCACAGGTGGGCCCCCCCCCGTCCCCTTCCCCCCCCCCCCCCCGAGTGTTTAAATTTCTGCCCGTTTTTGTTTACTTGTTTTGTATACTGCCACCAAGTGACAGAAACTCGCAATTTTTTGCAATTTGGTGCCTTTTTTTTTTTTTCTTCTTTCTTCCCCCCCTCTGTCTGTGTGTGTAATTGGGGTGGGGGGGTGTACGGGGGGGTGGGAGACAGGGGCTGGGGAGGGGAGAGGAAACCCCCCCCCCCCCCGCTCGGTTGGCAGAGAGTGCAAAGCCCTGCAAGAGCTTCTCCTGCCATAAAAAAAAAAGGAGAAAAAGAACAAAAATCACTTTGCAAAGAAGTTTTAGCACCTTTAACATTGAGGCGTGTGTGTCCCCCCCAGCCCCCTCCCCGACCATAAACTTCCCCAAGTTTTCCGAAGCCATTTGAAACTCCTCACTTGCACTTTCTGCTCATTCGAGGCGGTTTTGGGGTTGGGGTTTTTTTATTATTATTATTATTATTCCTTTCGTTCCGTGTTACCGGAGTTTAAATCATCCCAATGTACGTGAACTCATAAAAATAGATAAGGCATGTCAACTCGGGAACGGTATTTTCCCCCTGAAAATATGAGTGTATTTAAGCAAATCCTGAAATATTAAATTGTTGCTCGATTAAAGACGATGTAAATGTATAAATTCAACAAAGTGCTCAAGAGGTTGTCTCCAAATATATAGTTTAATTCTGCCTAAGTGATCGCCTTTAAAAAAAAAACATCATTAAGGCAACTATTATTGTTTCCTGAATTATTTTTTTTTTTCCGCGCCACCTATGATTAAATTTCTGCCGTCATATCTGCAAAGAATAAAGGATAAAACTGCCTATAGTTAATGACAACAATTTTTCACTCCGGAGTTAGCCTAGCGGAACGTAATAACATCCCATTCCTTTTTATTTTTAATCTGTACACCCCGCAGAAGTAATTGCACCTCCACATACGTGTACATATAGATACACATCTAGATACACGCCTGGGCAGCAAAATGTCGCCTGTTACAATTTGACGCCATCAAGGCTTGGCCGTGACGACTGTGACGTCATGAGCGCCACTGTCATTTGTTCACCTCTTTTAATTTTAGGGATTGGAGGGAATATTTCCGCTCCGTCATGAGAAGAGACCCAAATTTAAAAAAAAAAAATATTAATTAACAGCTGGCAGGCAGATTTTATTTTTATTTTTTTCCCCCGGGAAAGTTGCTACCTGCGACCCGAGCGGGTTTTACACCGCTTTTGGGGCCAAAAAGGGGTTTTCCTGGATCCGGTTGAATTAAAAAACCCCATTTCTCCCCACTTTTAGCCCAGGAATGTTTTCGCAGCCGCCAGACACCTCCCTATAAACAAAGCACCACTCCGCGATTTTACATCCCCTAAAATATTAGGGATTTTTTTTTTCCCCCTCGCTTTTTTTTGGGGGGGTTCCCCTTTCCTAGCGCTGATGCGATTTATTCAGAAGTGCGTTTAATCGGCAAATTAAATGACATTGAGGCGGTGGTGCAGGGGAGGGGGGGTTCTCCCCCCGTTTTT
This sequence comes from Mycteria americana, assembly GCF_035582795.1. Lineage (NCBI taxonomy): Eukaryota > Metazoa > Chordata > Aves > Ciconiiformes > Ciconiidae > Mycteria > Mycteria americana. The sequence goes on from NC_134390.1 coordinate 1,121,115, forward strand.
TTCGCTGCTGTTAACTTTTTGCAACGTGGTTACTTGGTAATTTCAGACCCAGCGAAGTCCCGTTTCCGCGGGGAGATTTCGGTGCTGCCTTCTTTTGTTGGGCCGAGATTCGCCAATAAATCTGGGAAGGAGAAAAATAATGAAATAAATCACACACACACACACCCCCAACACCCCTCCTATTAAAAAGAATATTTGAGAATTAAAAGCCTCCTCCCGTCGCGATATCAACGCCGGGGGGAAAAAAAAAAAAATCTAAATAAACGCTTAAAAGTGTCAGAAAGCGCTTTCAAGCCTCGGCAGAAAGAAGAGGGATAAATTTCAGAAGTAGGAACAGATTAATTTCTCCTCCCCACACACCTCCCGGTTTCCTGGTTAGCAGACATGTGTTTTGACAATTGCCAGAATTCTCTCTTTTTTTTTTTTTTTTTTACCCCTGGAAATGTGTGCAGCGACTGAGAGGTTTTGCAAGCGAGAAAAACCTTTTTTTTTATTTTCCCCCCCTATTATTATTATTATTATTATTATTATTATTATTATTATTATATCTCTTTTTTCGCGCTGAGCGTTGCAACTTGAAGGGAGTCGCCCTGAACTTTTGGTGCACTTTCCTAAAGCAACTCTGAGAATAAAATAAAGGCAACAAGAACACGTTTAAGGCCATTTCCCTCCACCACGCTGCAAAAAAAAAAAAAAAAAAAAAAAATCAATAGGAAAAAGGAAAGAAATGACTCGTCTGGGCAACTCTCGGGGCGATGCACGGGGTGGTAAATACTCTTTATCCACCTAGGGCGAAAAAAAAAGGGGTTTGCGGAGGTTTGCGTTTAAAAAAAAATAGCAGAAACGGCGCTTGTGGGGGAAGTTTTTTCAGCCTCTCTTCTTGGAAAGCTATGGGGGGAAAATGGGTGTTTTCGCTAATTATGGCTTTGTGCATCTTGGTGCAGAAAATGCCTTTTAATTAGCAAATCAAGCTCCCAAATAGGCCAGCCTCTTCCAAACGCGGGGTCTGCAGCGCCGGAATAAAACTTTAAACAGTCTCTGAAGCTCTGAATAGAAGTGTTGAAGGGAAGGAGAGATTTCATCTCTTTTTTTTTTTTTTTTTTTTTTTTTTTAATTAAGAGCTGCCCAGATCTCGGACTCCGAGGTTGTAATTACAGAGAATAGAGACGGCTCCAAAACAATGCGAGCCATTTCAGGCGGGGGGAGAGGTAAATAAACCCCCAAATAAACCTCCCAGAGTTTGTTGGTCTTACCCTGTTGCCCCCCCCTTTTTTTGGGGGGGGGTGGGGGTGGGTATTGTCATCCTTCTTTTCTTTTTTTTTTTTTTTAAGCGTTATTTACAGCAAAAGCAATATTTGACTAGGAAAACCCTGTTGTAAAGAGGAGGAATAAATTCCCAGCGAAAGATCCAAATAAATAATTAGGACTCACGTGTGCCATAAATGTCAAGTTAAAAAAAAAAGGGGGGGGGGGAAGGGGAGGGGGGGAGCAGAGATCCCAGAGACAAGGTGAAATCGGTTTAAATAAAAAGGCTTTTAATGGCATCACTTGTATTTACCTCTAAGAGCTTCGAGTATTTAATCAGACGCGGGCGCGCAGATGTCAGTGGGGTGCGTGGGTGTGCGTGGGCCTTACACACGCATAGGTGTGTGTATTTGGGGGGGGGATAAGACTAAGGGTGCCCCCCCCCCTTAGTGCATCCCAAAAAGAGACATTTTGGCAGCAGTTTATAGAAAACCCCCCTCAGCCTGCTTGAATAATTGTCATTTTTAAGCGGGGGGGGGGCACGCAGTGGCTCCCTGCCCCGAGCGGGCGCGCACCTCCCAACCCCCGACCACGACACGCGTGGGGAGGGGGGGGGAGCCCCGTGTCTTGCCCCACGCCGGGCTCAGCCCTAAGTGGGCAACGTGGCTGGAAAGAAAAGAGCAAAACCCCCCCCCCAGCCCAGGGCTGGGCAGCAGCTCGCTGCCAGTAGCGGTATCTGCAGGCTGGGGGGGGACAGGGGGGGGGGACACCGATTTGGATTTGTTTCCTTTCAGTAATTACTGAGGGATAGAAACCACATGTGTTGGGATTGCGTGGGTTTTTTTTTTTAAAGCCTTTTTTTTTTTTTCCCCCTCCCCTAAATCAGTTCATCAATTCGCTAATTATAGCTGGGAGGGGGGAGGAAATCTCCCGACATTTTTTTTTTTTCTTTCTATTTTTATGTGTGTGTGTCCCCCCCTCTCTGTATGAGCATCAGTGGGGGGGAGAGAGAAAAAAAAGCGGGGGGGGGGGGAAGGAATATGTCTTATGAGTGGTGAATGTTATTTCAGATTTCTATGGGTGCTTTTCTTTTCTGGGAACAAAGAGCAACTCCTATTAAAGAGCTACTCGAAGACTTGTACATATTTCTACTGCTGTGTAGCACTTTTAATAAAACATCTGTTCTTGCTTCTGCTGATGAGTTTACATAATTGTTTGCAGACCAATTTAACCAGAAAGCGCCCCACATATTCCCTCTACATGTTTTCATGGGGGAAAAAATAAATACCTTTTTGGTAGTGACATATCTTGATGAAATACTTTCGAGAAATCCCCAAACTGCTAGAAAATATCAATGGGGGGAAAAAAAAAATATCCAGTGCATTCAAACCGTGAGGCTGAGGGATTGCAATGAGTAAAACATACTTTAATGATGCCTCATTTGTATTTGCAGGAGCTTTTGGGGTGGTTGTGCTCTGTTTTTTTTTTTTTACCCCCTCCTCTTTCTCTCCCTTTTCTCCCCTAAAACCTGGTTTTTAACGTGGGGAGAGGATTCTATTTTAAGTTTCTTTTACGGCAGCTGGTTTCTCTTCACTATAAATCGACCAGACTTTTAAGACTTGCCCTCTGTTTAGAGAAGTAATAAAACACTTAACTTTCTCGACTCCTAGTCACACGGTTATCACACAGGTCTCCGCTACAACAGCCCCCGAGCACCTATACAAAAAAAAAAAAAAAAAAAGAAGGGGGGAGCAAAAAAAAAAAAAAAAAAAAGAATAATTAAAAAGAAAAATTAACCCCCCAGAAGGAGTCCTTCCAGAAACTCCTCCAAACTTTGGCGAGGCTGGCGTGGGTATAAATGCCCTTCCATAGGTGCAGCTCCCCACGTCCATCTGCCCCAGCGAAGGTCCAACCCATCCGGCCATAGCTACTTTTAATTTACTCGCCAAATTACACCGGGCTGTAAGCAATAGCTAAGGTAGGACAAGACGCCAAGAACTGCCAAGCCCTCCTTCCTCCATCTCTCCCCCCGGTCCCTTTGGTGGGACCTTCGCAACCATTTAATATCTGGAAGCAGCTTGCCTGGGCAGTGGTGGTTTCCAAAGTAACCCTGCCCTGCAAGGGCTTGGGTTCAAGGAAGCTGTGCCCATGGCTAAGAATATTTGCAACACATCCCTGGCTCTCCAAATCTGTCCAGCTGAGAGTGCCTCTGGCTGGGGGGCGGTTAACAGCTCAGCAGAAGGTGGAAAAAATGAGAATAAAATCATAACACTACCCCCAGTAATCGCATTTCTTTCCTAGTTTCTTTATTTTCGCCTCTTTCTGTCATTCCAGAAATCCCCGGGCAGGGGCTGGCGAAAGGGGAAAGGGAGAAAAGGGAAACGAAAAGAAACTGAAGTTGGCTTTTTGGGGGGGAAAACGCCTGTAAAGCTTCCCTGTGTAGATGAGTCTTATATCTGCACCAGGCTGGCTCCAAGTTGGGCAGCCTTAGGTGGGAGCTGGGTGTGCAGGGCACCTATGCAAAAGGAGATGGTGCACACTGCCAGCGATCTCCTTTTTGGTTAGAAACTTTATTTTTTCCCCTAGTGACACTCAGGGGAAGCCTTAACGTTATAGAAGATGAATACACGAGCTTTTTTTTTTCAGTTGTAGTCTCGTTTATGGTTTTATTGCTACCATTGATTACTTTGCTTTGTTACACAGAGGAAAAAGAGCATAAAATCCGTTGGCATCCGGGTTCCTGTTATAGCTGGGGAAAAAATATACACCCCCCCCCCAAACCCTTCTTTGTCAGCTAAAAATCTTTTAGGGATACATCGCTAAAGAAGGAATGAAGTCTGTTGACTGAGGGCAAGACAAACAAATACTCTCAGTTTTGAATTTGAGTGTGCACCCACAAACCTTCCTCTCCCCAGCCCCCCGCACCCTCACATTTAAAATAAAAACGTGGACACGATGGAGGTTTAAAAAAAAAAAAAAAACAACAAAAACAACAAACCAACAAACCCACAGAGGAGGCCAGGGTTTCCCTGCCATAATTGAATTTTTAAATAGCAAGCCACCAGAATGATAAAGATACCTCGCAATATTTACAGATCAGCAGGTATGTTTTACATTTAAGGGGCAATTTATGGCTCTAGATTGAAATGAAAATTAGATTAGCTGTCTTCATTTCAATTAGTTCTAGGTGCCATCTACCCAGAGAAGAGAGAATATAATCCCCCCTTTCATCTAACTAAATATTTGCAGTAGAAGTTTCCCAATCAGTTGTAAATATCTGCAACTATAAATTGCTGCAGACACAAACACGAGGTTGCGTCCCCAGCCCAGGCTCCCCATCGCTCTCCATTACGAATAGAAATCTTTTTTTTCTGTTTTCTTTCTTTTTTTTTTTTTTTTTTTGCTGTTGTAGTTGTTGTTGTTGAAAATGTAAATATCCTCTAGCATTGAAAATTAGCAGGGAAACCTTGGAGGGGAGAAATGTCAAACTAGAGGAGAAATCTAACTTCCAGGTTAACGTGAGTTTGCAATGTTGGGTGTTGCTTTTCTGGATGTCTTTTTTTTTTTTTTTTTTCCTCCCCAAGACAGACTTTGGGAAGGCTCTGAAACACGTTATCAATTCAGAAGTCGCCATGTTTTCCCCCCTCTCTGTATGTAATATTTTCTCATCAGGAACACAACCATTTGATTCCATAATATTGACCAATGCTACATGAGAACAAGAAGGGGGGGGGGGGGGGAAGGGAAAAAAAAAAAAAAGGAGGGTAATTTATGGCTTAATATTCTGTGGACATCTGAGATTTATTACTGTGGATTCTGAGCTATTTTATTGCAAGATATTAAGCAAACATTTCTTAAAATAACACAACACAACACAAGCAACATCATGCACAGACACACAGACGGTGCTTCCAAACCCCAGTGTCCACGAGCAGAAAAGGGGGGGTGGGGGGGTGGGGTGGGGGAGTGGGGGGAAGGAAAAGTTAAGCCTGGCTTAAGAAATTTGTGCCACCCCCCCCTTCCAGCCCAGCTGCCTCCCCAGGCAGGACCCCCAGCCCAGGCTCCGGGAGCGCTCCCCTCCCCGCCGCATCCCCCCCATCCCCCGGCAGCCCGGGGGTGCTGGGGGGGTTTTGGGGGTGCAGGACTTACTTTCCATGCCCACTTAGTTTCAACTAGGGAATCAACAGAAGCAAAAGCAATTTTTTCCCTTTTTGACACCCGCCTCCCCATTGGCTCCCCCCGGGTCAGCTGACTTTGTCATTTTGTCTGTCCTGGAGCAGAGCCTTCCCTATAACAATCTAGTTCAGACTACAAACTGGAGACAGAAATAAATATTAAAGAAATCACACAGCCAGGTATAGAGGACGATATGAATTCCTATTTTACAAACCCATCTTTATCCTGCCATCTAACCAGTGGCCAAGAGGTGCTTCCCAACGTAGCCCTCAATTCAACTGCCTATGACCCTGTCAGGCATTTTTCTACTTATGGAGCAGCCGTGGCTCAAAACCGGATTTATTCTTCTCCTTTTTATTCACCGCAAGATAATGTTGTGTTTAGCTCCAGCCGAGGACCTTATGACTATGGATCTAATGCTTTTTACCAAGAAAAAGACATGCTTTCTAGCTGCAGGCAAAATTCTATGGGACATAATACACAGACATCAATCGCACAGGATTTTACCAGTGACCAAAACAGGAACACTTCGCAAGAACAAAAAACTAGCATTCAAATATACCCATGGATGCAGCGTATGAACTCCCACAGTGGTAAGTTTTACAGCTCGGAGATATAAATTAAATAAACTGAACCATCTTTACGACCTTCTCCCTAGCAGAACAGGCTGAGCGACTTTTTATGGCCCCATAAAAACAATAATATAGCTCCTTCACAGTTGCAGCTACAGGCCTTTTATTTGTTAAGTTGTTGCAAGCAAATATGGCTTGTTATGCTCTTTCTAATTAAAAGACTTCGAGAGTGTAAAATATCTATAATAAAGTGCAGCGAGCTCTGCTCGGGAGTTAAGCACAAAATATTACCGGGGTAAAAATAAGTTTTAATGACGGGTGCGGGAAGTGCGGCGGTGGCGGGTTCCCCGCACCAAGAAGGGCCGGGGGAAGCTCCCATTCCCCCCCCCCCGCTCCCCCAAATCCTCCAATTGGCAGAAATAATGTGGGAAAAAGAAGGAGGGGGGGGGGAGCAGCATCCCGGGAGAAAATGACCCGGGAGAAAACGCTGCGCGCACAGGGTCGATTTGATCCAAAAATAGAGATATTTAGGGTTTTTTTTTTTTCCGGGGGGGGGTGGGGGTGCTGGGGAGGGGGCAGGCGGCCGCGCTGCCGCCGGGGGTGGGGGGGGGGAGGAGGAGCGGGGCGGGCGCGGGGTTGCGCGGGGGCGGAGGGGTTGCGCGGGTGCGGGTCTTCTTTCCCCCCCCCTCCCCGCGTCCGCGTTCTACCGGGCTGACGATTTTTAGTCTGTTTTGTCTCGGCATCCCTAGGAGTGGGCTACGGGGCCGACCGCCGGCGGGGCCGCCAGATTTATTCCCGTTATCAAACCTTGGAGCTGGAGAAGGAATTTCACTTCAACCGGTACCTGACCCGGCGGAGGCGGATCGAAATCGCCAACGCTCTTTGCTTGACGGAACGACAGATTAAAATCTGGTTCCAAAATCGGAGGATGAAATGGAAAAAAGAAAGTAATTTGAGTTCAACCCTCTCCGGGGCGGGGGGGGGGGCCGCCGCCGCCGCCGCCGACAGCTTGGCCAAGGAGGAGAAGCGAGAAGAGACAGAGGAGGAGAAGCAGAAGGAGTGAAAAAGTGACAGCTCGGCGGCAGGACCCCCCCCCGACCCCCGACCCCCCCGTATTTATCACTGGAAGAATGTTTGGCTACGTCAAAAAAAAAAAAAAAGAATAAAAAATAATAATAATAATAATAATTAAGGGGGGGAGGATTTAAAAAAATAAGGTCTAATGTGGAAATGTGGACACCCCCTCCCCACCGCTACACAGTCCACCCCCCCGCTCTCCCCAGTGACCCCCCCCCCCCGCACACACATCTCAGCCATCGCCTATTTATCTGACTCGGGATAAGACTGTTTCAAGCCGCACACTCCCCCCCTTCCTCCCCCATCCCTCCGCCTCCCCCCCCCCCAAATTGGGCATCCACCCGCCGCTGTGCCGGGTCGGACTGTGCCCAGGCGCTTCTCCTCCCCCCCAGCCAGAGCAGTTCTTCCTCTTTCCCCTGGTGAAAAAAAAAAAAAAAAGAAAATCTGATTTCCCTGAGAAAGCTCCTTCCACCTAAATATCGCATTTCCAAGAGCATCCTCCTTGTATTTAAGCAGATACCTGGGCTCATCGCTGCATACTACAAACTGTGACAGTTTCTGTGTGAATATTTTTAACTGTGTTTGTGGTACCTGTATTTATATTTATGTTTAGCACTGTAATGTTCCACAGTATAAAGTGAATGGAGTTCTATAGCAGTAGAAAAGGAAAAAAGAAAAAAAAAAAAAACCTTGTGTTACACCCTCTCATGTATAAAGGTCATGTCCAGAGGACTATGTTGAGTATTTAATAAAAACTGAATATTATTTTTAAAGTTTATAGAATGGCCTCTGAGCTTCAGTTGAAACCTTGCGTGTTGATAACAGCCTGTTAGAAAGTTCACTGATCTTCTGTGTGTTGTTCCTGAAAATCAGCTCCCTCTCTCCTTTTTCTCCCTCCTTCGTACCTCTCTCATTCAAGAGTATTCCAAAAAAAAAAAAAAAAGGGGGAAAAAAAATTACATTTTGCTTTGTCTCCTTGAACTAGTCTTGTTACTGTATTGTTCGGTGGCATCAGGAATCTATGCCATACCTCTCGCTTCATGATTAAAAATGGATTTCCAAAGTTCAAAACAGTATATATTTCTTATTGCACCCTCCTCAGTCCAATACCAGGTCAAAGGTTCTGCTTCTTTGTTTTATTATTTTGATTTAATTTGAGCTCTACACAGCTGAGAATCCCCCAGCTCTGCGGAAGGACCCACTTCTCCCCCTCCTCCCCCGACTTATTTCGACCCAATAAACCTTTCCAGGGAGGGGGGGGAGTCACTTTTATCCAGAAACTCATCCTTAGGAGAACGGAAATTGTGGATATAACGCTGGGAAACAAACCCTGCTGCTGTGGATCGCAGGCTCGGAGAACCCATTGCGAAGGCTGGATAAAAAAAAAAAAAAAACTGCATTTTTCTCGCCTCTTTGTCACTGCTCTAATATCTGCTGGGCTGTTCACTTAGCCAGGGATGATATTTCCCTGGAAGCAGCTTAGTCCCCTTCAAGTTTTGGGTGTTTTTTTTTTAAGGAAACAACCAGGATTTGATGATAAGTGACCATAACCAGGAAAAAAAGGGAAGAGAGAGGAAAAAAAAAAAAAAAAGCAGCCTGGGGAGGTTTTTTCAGCCCATCCTTTGCTCGTCTCCAGCCTGGAATGTGCAGGCGATTTTTACAAGGCGCAGGAAAGACGAAAAAAAAACCCAACATCTCTTTTAAAACGAAAGAAAACCAGCAAACAGCACCAAGAAAGAGGAGCCAAGAGCGTTTTGCAAGAGGGTAACGACCTGGCCGGGGAGCAGGAGGCTCCCTGGGTGTAAACCAGTTTGAATTCCCCCCCCCAAAAAAAGGACAAAAAAAAAAAAAAAAACCAACCCACCAAACCCCAAACAAACCAAAAACCCAAACATATATCCACAACCACACATATATAATGCAGCGCCTATAGAGGGAAGGAAGGCGATATGTAACACCCGGCGCGTTCAAGGCATTCTCCGGCTGCTGAATGGAGACGGAATAGAAAGAAAACGTGCTCAGGTCTGCAAGGCAAAGCCCGCAGCGGGCTGGGGGGGCTCGGAGCTGCCCATCTCCCACCGCCCCCCCTCCCCACCCTGCTCCGGAGCAGCAGGGAGGGCTGGAAATTCAGATTTTTGAAGGTATTTATTTCCCCTTCGCCATGCCCTTTGAAGAGAGGGGCTGGTTTCTCCAGCGAGCAGCAGACAAGGAAGATCCAGGCTTCTGCCAGCAATAAATTGCACAAGGGGGGGGGGGGGGGTGTCTGTGTGTGGGGGGGAAGGTAACAGGAATGTAAACTTTGGCGCATTGGAGGAGCTTCCATGCGAGGAGCAGCCCCTGCAGAACCCTCAGGAGCTTCCCCGGCCGCCACCGCTCCCCAAAACCTCGGAAAACAACGCGGGGAATGTGCTTCCTTCCAGGCAGCCCGCCGGTCTTCGTGCAATTAAAACAACAACCAAAAAAGACATTAAAAAGGATGCGGAGGGAAGGCGCTGCTGCCGGCTGCCCCCCCTGCTTGCACCCACCGAAAAGAGAGAAAAAATCCAAAAAAAAAAAAAAACAACCAACCCAAAAAACCGCTTTGTTGGGTTTTTGTGGGGTTTTTTTTCCTCCACACGCACCCGCGCAGCTGCGATTTTGGGGACGGAAGAACGCCAGCCCGCGCAAAAATGCGCGCAAGAATCCCCCCAAAGGACCGACAAAACCAAAAAAAAAAAAAAAAATCATAATTTTGCAAATCGCCGAGCGGGGCGCGGAGGCAGCTCGGACGCAACCTCCCCCCCCCCCCTCCCTTCCCCTTCCCCTCCTTCCCCTCCCTCCCTCCCTCCCTCCCTCCCCTCCGCGGGGGCGGTGCGGTGCGCGGGGGGGCGCGGAGCGGCGGTGCGCTGCCGCGGAGCAGCACTAGGTGCCGCTGCCGCCTCGCCGTCCCGCGGCGCGCGCTGCCCGCGCTCCCCCGCGCTCCCCCGCGCACCCCCGGCGCGCTTCCGCGGGCGCCCATCAATAACCCGCCCCGGGGTCAGGGCGGCAAACGGATGAGTGGCCGGCGCCTTCACGTGACGCCACTTAAAGATCCCATATTTGGGCAGCGCGTAGAGGGGGGAAAAAAAAGAAAGAAGAATCCCCACCTATAAATTCTGGACTTTAGGAGGAACAAAACGCGCCCCCCCACCCCCCACCCCCACACCCCCCCCCACCCCTGAACTTCAAAGGGCCACAAATCACCCTAATCAAAGCGGTTGCAAAAAAAAAAAAAAAAAAAAAAAAAAAGAGGAAAAAAAAAAGGGGGGGGGAAGAAGGAAAAAAGAGGGGAGGGAAAGAGGGGGGGGGAAAGAAGAAAAAAAGAGGAAAAAAGGGGGAAAAGAAGAAAGAGGGGGAAGAAAGGGGAAAAAGAAGAAAAAAAGAGGAAAAAAGAGGGGGAAAAGAGAGGGAAAAAAGAAGAAAAAGAGGGGAAAAAGAAGACATAAAGAGGGGGAGAAAAGAAGAAAAAAGAGGGGAGAAAAGAAGAAAAAAGAGGGGAAAAAAGAAGAAAGAAGGGGAAAAAAGAAGAAAAAAGAGGGGAAAAAAGAAGAAAAAAAAGAGGGGAAAAAGAAGAAAAAAGAGGGGAAAAAAGAAGAAAAAAGAGGGGAAAAGAGAAGAAAAAAGAGGGGAAAAAAGAAGAAAAAAGAGGGGAAAAAAGAAGAAAAAAAGAGGGGAAAAAAGAAGAAGGAAAAAAGAGGGAACCCCCCTCCCCAAATTTTCTTTTTCCCCCCCTTTTTAAATTTTTTTTTTCCCTCCCCTCCTCCGCCATGAGTTCTTACGTCGCCAATTCGTTTTATAAGCAAAGTCCCCCCGTTCCTGCCTATGCCATGCAAAGTTATGGAAATTATGGAAGTGTGCCTGAGGTTCCGTCACCCAGGTACCGCTACAGTGGCTTGGATCTAAGCATCACACTCCCCTCCTCCGGGGCTGCCACCTCCCTGAGCGGCTTGGACATGTCTGCGACCCCCCGAGCTAACCCCGAGCGACCTTCCTGCACGGTCATGGGTTCTTCGGGGCATCCTTTAGCCAGAGACGAGCAAGCATCCCTAAATCCCGGGATTTACAGTCAGAAGAGTGCTAACACGACGCTGGAGGAGAGATCTAAGAGCTCGGGTGAAATCAAAGCTGAGCCCGTGCAAACAGCACAACAAGGAGGACCACAACTGCAGCAGCAACAACCTCCACAAATTTACCCCTGGATGACCAAACTACACATGAGCCATGGTAAAACTTTCACTTCTTGATTTTTGTTTCACAGGATTTTTTTTTTTTTTTTTTTTTTTTTTGCCTTGGGTTTTTATAGGCCATACGGGGCAAATAATAAAAAACCTGAGGTCGTAAATTTTACGACTAAGGCATCAATTGCTCGTAAAACTGTCCACTAAAAGGCTTAGAGGCTATATACGCCCAAATTTATGACAGCATAATTGGATCATAGAAACAAAACGTGTATAAAAGGCAATATTCCATTTTTTTGGGAAGGGGGGGTTAAAAATAACTTGAAATACACATGTTCTTTCAGGGCGAGCTTTAAAAAAAAAAAAAAAGACACCAGAAGCGAAGGTGGAGGGAAAGCGGGGAGAGATTATTTTTTCCCCCCTCCACCTTCCCAGGGTTGAAGAGGGGGAAAAAAAAAGAGACAAGGTCCCCAAGAAAAGATATTTCCCTCCTTTGTACACTTCCTTATTGTCCGAGAGGAAACAGGTTCACTTCTGGCTCATCTACATGCGTTTGATCCGGGCTGCAGAAAGGAAGGGGGGGACTTGGGGGGCTGGAGGTGTTGGGGGAATTAAGGATTTCAAGCTACTTCGCTCCCTGCGTGCCCCAACAGCCCCAGCAAACTTCTGTAGATTCTAGATGTGTAACCGGGTTTTATCATTAAAAAAAAAAAAAAAAAAAGCATCATAATAAACAAAATTTCAAATCCCTCCAGAATTGCTTTGGCTTTTCATGCGGTGTCTTCCCTGGTGTTTGTTGGTTTTTTTTGTTTTGTTTTGTTTTGTTTTTTTATTTTTTTATTCCCCCCCCAGAAACGGATGGGAAACGCTCCCGAACCAGCTACACCCGCTACCAAACTCTGGAACTAGAGAAAGAATTTCATTTTAACAGATACCTGACCCGGCGGAGGCGCATTGAGATCGCCAACAACCTCTGCCTGAACGAGAGACAAATCAAAATCTGGTTTCAAAACCGGAGGATGAAGTGGAAGAAAGATTCCAAGTTGAAAAGCAAAGAGGCTCTTTAGGTGGGATTGCAGGAGAATGGGGGGGGGGGGTGTCCCTGCTTTTTTTTTTTGGTTGGTGGTGGTGGTGGTGTTGGGGTTTTGTTTTTTTTTTTGGTTGGCTTTCTTTTCCATCGCTTCTGGTGGAAGCTACCTTGAGGAAACTTTGATTTTGGGGTGGGGAGGGTGGGAGCTGCTGGATGGACTCTGGTCCGTACCCTCACAAATCCCTCAGACAAAGGAGAGCTCTTATTAGTATGCAAAAAAAAAAAAAAAAAAAAAAAAAAGAAAACCAACCCCAAACCAACCCCGCTGTTAGCTTCCTGCAAAAATTTAGTGTATCGCTCTTTAGGTTGTTACTAAGTGTCCTAACCTGTGCGCTCTTTGGGGGGAAAAAAATCACCAAGGAAAAAGAAAAAAAAAAACCAAACAACCAACACCAAAAAGGCTTAAAAAAAATTCCGCAGGGTGGCTGGGTCGTGTCGTCCTAGCTCTAAAAATCGCGATATTCATAGGAAAAATGAAAAAAGAGCTGGTGAAGGAGGAAAAAAGGAAAATGGGGGGGTGGGGGGAGAAAAAAACAACCCCAAACGCAGTAAGTTTTGTGAAGTCCCGGCCTCTGCTCGCCCTGACGGGAGAAGGAAAAATCTGCTTTGCTGGGAATCGCCCAGGAAAGATGCTCTGATGCCTCCGCTTTGGCTCTCTCCAGTCGGAAAGAAAAAAATATTACCCCTCGCTGGGGCTGGGAAACCCCTAAAATCCACTTCTCCAACCCCGGAGAGGAGCCGGGGGGGTCCCTGGTGTGTGTTTGCGTGTTTTCCTTGGGACTCGGACGGCATCGTTTTATTATTATTTGCATATAAAAAGAAATGAATAGACTTTGGGGGGGGGGGTGGGGGGGTGGGGGACACCGGTTTGCGCGGCTTCTCCGAAATCTCCGGGCAGGAAAGTGCAGCATGGGAGGTGGGGGAGGGAGAAATAGCCTCTGGACTTCATATTATTGTGTATTTATTTGTTGCGTAATTAATGTAGATTTGCTAAATGCTAAGATATATATTAAAAAAAAAAAAAAAGCCAAGGCGAACCCCAATTTGTACATCTCTGTCTAAATTCAGTCCATTGCAGTAACTTCTTTTATTCCCCCTCCCCCCCCCCCCAGTGATGTACGCGGTATATTTATTAGTTGTCGTTTCGTCTGCGAAAGGGCGATGAAACTTCTATTTTGTCATATGGAATAAACAGTAAATAATCCAAAAGTTGGTGCGCCGGGCAGATATTTCTGTGCTCCTTCCCCGCCTTGGAGCAGCTTTCTGCTCCTCTGTTACTTTGGCGAAGTATTGATTTTGTTATATTATTATTTATTTAAAAAAAAAAAAAAAAAGAAGCAGATTTCAGGAGGGATGAAGGCATGCTTTAGCTTAGAGCATCCTTTTCTCCCCCCTCCCGGAAAAGGTACGTGCTGCTTTTCCTATTTCCCAGAGCATGGGGAAGGGGGGAAAAAGGTGTTGGTTTTTTTTTTTAATTTGGTGAGGAAATGCTGGCTGGGCCCTGAGGAAGGTGAGCTGCTCCCTGTCCCAGCCGGGACTTTTTTATCTTTCTTTATTGCTCTCAGGCTTTTCATTCCAGGCTGGTGTCCTCGCCTGGCAGATGGCATTTTAATAGGAATATCGGATTAAAATTACCTTCTCTCTCTGTTTCTCTCTCCTCCCCCCTCTTCTCTCCCCAATGTATACTCGGGATAACACGATTTTGCCCCAAAATCTCGCAGCCGCTGCCTCTTGCTGCAGGTTGGGCAGCACCTGGACGCGGGAAGGAGATCCCAGTGCCTGACTGGAGGTGACTGGGATGGGGACGGGGATCGGGGGGGGGGGGGGGAGGCTGTCTGGGGAGGAGGGGGGGCTCCAGGCCCTGCTGAACCCCCCTTTCCCGAGGGGAGCAGCCCCCAGGGAGGCTGGGGGGAAGGGGGGAGGCTGCACCCCCCTTCTTGGCTTTATATATATATATATATTGCTTTTTAAAAAAATATATCTGTTATTTTCTGTCTCTGCTAAGGCGGAGGGGCCTAATGCGGAACACATGGGCTCTGCCCCTGGGGTGGAAACGCGCCTTCCATAGGGTGTCCATACATCCCGGAGGCTCACACTTCGGTCCATATGGACTTCTCCATACCTACAGCCATATGGCACAGGCGCGGGGCTGAGAAAAACCTCCGTGGCGGGTCTCTAGGTGCCTCCCCACGCCCTTTCCACCCACGAAGGGGTCGGGTGGGTGCAAACCACCCCCCCCCCCCCCCTCCAAACCCACTCGTGCACCGCCGAGAGGTGCGCGCACAACGTCTATACGTCTGCCGGCGTATTTGCATAGAGCTCAACCTATATGTTGCCAGGAGGGTGGCTCCGCTGTGCACCCAGACACGCACACGCAGGGTGACTCCTCCTGGGTCCTGCCAGCTATTTACAGGCGAAAACAAATGCTGGGAGAAGCCAATAAGCTCCATAAAACTTTATAGGATTTCCTTTACACATGGGAAACAAGGGAACAATTTCCTGAACCTGCCAAACAAAAGTTTCTTCCAGCAGCGGCTCCGGCTGCCTTGAGGGGTACAATTAGCAAATGGGGCACCTCCTCCTCCTCTCCGAGGGCTTTTATTTCAATTCTTATTATTTTATTTGATGGTTGTTATCGGGGGATGGTGGGGTTCTGGTTATTTGGCGGGTTGCGAGCTGCAAAGGTATTTAATTTGACTGTCGTTTAACAGTCAGCGGATAAAAATCCTCTTTTGGGGGGGATTTTTTTTTTTTTTTTCCCCGTCTCGACTGTCATTTTCCCGTCGGTTTGGAGTGAAATACTGCAAAGCCAAGCAAGGCATTTATCTGCTGCCTGTGTAAGAGTGGCTCCCCCACTCCTGGGGCCTGGGGTGATTTCAGGGGGGCTGGGTGGGCTCGGGAGCCATTCTAATCATCTCTTTCTTTTCTTTTTTTCTTCCCCCCCCGGTTTTTATTTTTTCCCCATGCTGTGTAAATCTATTGACTGGTTGTTCAGGCACAAAACCCTCTTGGCGTGTACTGGTAATTGCTCGTTATTCCGTTCAATTTTCTCTTAAGCAATGTCTTCCCCTCGCTCTCACCGGTATTATTGCAGCGTCTCTGGGTTATTATTTTTTATTCTGATTACATTTCGCACTCTAACACCACCTTTTCCCTCTCCTTTTTAACCGGGAAGCTGTCAAGGCAGCTTGGGTCTGTCAAGGCAAGGGTTAACCAGCTCCCAGACCACGCGTGTTTTATCTGCGAGAGCAGGGGAAAAAAAAGGAAAACAACCCCGAAACACCCCTAAAAAAACCCACTTTAAATTTCAAACTTTCGCATTTCCACCCTGCGGAGCGGAGTGCGGCTACTTATGATTAATTATTGGCTTCTCCTGGCCCGGGGGGGGGTAGAGGGGGCCGGGGGGGGCTCTGCACCCCTCTTCCCTCTCTTCTTCAGGGCGCATTTTTCTGGGGACTGGTGGGTGTTTGGTGGATGTTGTTGCTGGTGCTGTCTGGAAGAGATTTGCCTTTTTATTTCCCCTCTCGGCTGCTCAATCCCTTCCCAAAGACTCAAGAAGGAAATAGAAAAGGACTTACCTTGCCCCGTCATCCGTGTCAACCCCGTGAGAACTTAAAATGGCCCAAAACCAACAAACCAACCAAAGTTCCTTTTTTTTGTTTTTTTTTTTTATAGAAATCCAGGACTTTTTTTTTTTGTTTGGTTATTGGTTTTTTTGTTGTTGTTGTTGTTGTTGTTGTTGTGGCTAAAAAAAAAAAAAAGCAAAGCTCTTTTAGTTTCACCGAGAACATGAGAACATTAGCAGAAATACTCATGGCTTCTATGTGAATTTAGTAGTTTAAAACTTTTGAAGGTTATTTATGTGGATGGCCCTAAGCAAAAGCCCTGAATGGCTCTCAGGGAGCACGTGATGTCATTAAACTAAGTTTTATGGTTTGGGGGAGCTGACAAACCCACAATATATTTACATCATATATAATCTTAACTGTCCACCATCGCAGCTGCTAGAGCTGTTTAATGCTGGGACAGTGGGACAAGGCGCTTAGTGCGGAGCGCGGCGGCTGCGGGGCTCCTGGAGCAGCATCTCCCCGGCCACCCCAGTAAGTTTTTCTCCTGAACTTTCCTTTTTCTTTTTCTTTTTTTTTTTTTTTTTTAAGTCTTTTTTAACCTCTTTTACTTATTCCCATTTTTTTAACCCTCTCTAGGAACGGCGAAACAATTTTTTGAAAGGGGGGGGTGGGTGGGTAAAATTCCCTTCCCCGCGTGGGAAAAGGGGGTGGGGGATGTGTTTTGAGGGGGGGGGGTAGAGCTGGAATGTGAGGTTTGCAAAGGGGCGAGCTGCAGGCAAGGATCTTATCTGGCAGGAATCGCAGCTCCCCCCCCCTTCACCCCCCCGCCCTCGCATCCCCAGGGCTGCTGGAGAGGAGATAAGGCCAAAGAAGGTCTATACATTACTGGTTCGGCAGGCAAACCCCCCCCCCCCTTCCCCATCAGCCGCCCCCCCCCGTCCAGCCTGGGCGCATCCCGAAGTTTCAACCCCATTCCTGAGTTTGGAAAGGGGGGGATTTATTTGTGGTTGGGGGGGCGGAGGGGGAGCTGGGCTTTGCAAGGAGAGGAAGGGAAAGGGAAAGAAATGGGGAAAAAAATGAGAAAAAAAGGGGGAAAGCCCTAAGTGGTGCCGAGGAAGCGGCCGCGCCGGGAAGGGCATGCGCGGGGGGGGGGGGGGCGGGCGGGGCCGCTGCAGGTGTGCGGAGGGAGGGTCGCTCCGTGGGCGGCCCCCACGGGGAGGGGGGGATGCCCACGCCGAGGGGAAGAGGCTCTGTGAAGAGAGTGGACCCCCCCCCACCTCGCCCCGTGGGGAATGGTTGGTGAAGTGGGGCTTGTCACGCGTGTGTGTGTGTGTGTAGGGGGGTGTCACGCGTGGGGCAGGGCCATCTCCTGGGTCTGAGTGGTAGCTGAGGCTCCTCCCGGCGACTTCTTGGGGTGCCGGGATGCCCCCAACCCCGGGGGTCCCTTTGGGGTCAAACCTCCCCGAGGAGCCCGGGGCGGTGGGGAGGGGGGGGGTGAAGGAGGGGGGTGCAACCCACTGGGAACCCGGGACGGGGGAGAGATGGCCTTGCTCCCTGGCTCCCACCCCGGGGTGCCCTCCACGAGGAGTGGGTCCCACGGAAAACAACGGGGCACCCCCTCCCCACCCCCTCCCAGACAATAGTGGGGCCCCTATTGTTCCCGGGGGGGGGGGGCAGGTGCTCAGCTTTGTGTGTCCCCCCCCCGCGAGGCCCCATCCTGGTGTCATCCCAG
Organism: Mycteria americana; assembly: GCF_035582795.1. NCBI lineage: Eukaryota > Metazoa > Chordata > Aves > Ciconiiformes > Ciconiidae > Mycteria > Mycteria americana. The sequence continues at coordinate 1,138,772 of NC_134390.1, forward strand.
GCCTGGTGTTTAGGGGGGACGCATCCTCGGGGGGGGGGGGGGGCACGTCTTGTATTTGGGGGGGGGCACAGTGCAGGGAGCAGAGGCCGCAGATTCCCACCCGTGACGTGAGTTGTCTGGAGGGGTTTCCACCCGGGAGTGCACGCTCACACCCACGCGCACCCACGCACAAGCACGAACGCACGCACACGCGTGTGTGCGCGCAGGCAGGCGTACAAATGCACGCAGAGGGGCACGAACACACGTGCACGTACATGCGAGCGTGCAAATGCGCACACACGCGCACGCCTAGGCCAGCACACGTGCAAGCAAGCAAATGCACGCTCATATGCACGCACATGCGCACGCACGTGCTCACGAGGGCGTGCATGCACCCCCCCTGCAAGTGCACGCGCACACGCAAGGCCTCGCACGCGCACAAACGCCCACAAACCCGGTGTGCGACCTCCCCCGTGGGTGCTGGGGGGCTCTGTGGGTGCTGGGGGGGGTGTCTGTGGGTGCTGAACCTCTGCCGGCAGCTCCCTTGCAGGGATGGGGACCCCCCCCGCCCTTGCAGCCAGGGCCAGACCCCCCTCCTCCGTACCCCAGGGACCACTGCTCCCCACCCAGAGGGGGGGGACAGGGCTGCCCCCCCACCCTGGGGTGCTCGGGGAGCAGGAGGGCAGCCGGGCTGCACCCCACTCCGCAGGCACAACCTTTGGGGAAAGGATGGAGGCAGGGACATGGTGAAACACCCAGGGACCCCCAAATCTTTTCCTCTCCAGAGCCCTGTGGGGGCTTAAGCCCCCCCCAAAAGCAGGGAGCAACCCAGCAGGAGGGTCTGGGGCAGCACCCTGGGACCTGTGGTCCTTTTGGGGCGCCCGGTGTGGGGGGAGGGATTTTAAGCCCCTTCTCCATGTGCCTTACTCGGGGACCCTCAATTGGGGGTGTCCCGCGGGGGCTGAGCCCTCCCGGGGGGAGCAGTTCTCTGTCCCAGAGGGTCTTGGCGAGGTCAGAGGGAGGGTTTCAGCGATTGGGGGGGGGCCTGCTCTTCTGCAGAAGCCTTGTAAGCCCCCCCAGCCCTCGCTGCCCCCTTTTTGCACCCCCATTTTGACACCTTGGGGCTGCACAAACCAATGCAGAGGCGTATTTTGGGGGGGCCGGGTTTTAGTCTCCATCATGAGGATGGAGAAGAATTTTTCCCCCCAAACCCACTGGGAAGGTGGATTCCGCCCCCCCCCCCCCCCGCCCCGGGCAGATCTGTTTACCTGAGCCCTATGCAACAATGGGGCTCTATAGGGCTCATCTATAGGGCTCGCCTATAGGGCTCCATCGCTGGGGCGGGTGTGCCCTGAGCATGCCACCTCCGAGGATATATCAAAAAATAGCATCAGAAATAATCAGTATTTTCTTTACCCCCCCTCCCCAAGCAGAGAGGTGTCCCCACGGGAGTGGGACAAGGCCACTGTCCCCAGTTCAGGGCTCTCCGGGGGGGTCCCCGGGGTCTCCGGGGGGGTCCCTGGGGTCTCAGCATCCTTTTCTCGCCCCCCACCTCCCCCCCGCCTCCGGGACAGGGCATGTCCTGTCCCGGCCTGGCTGGGTGCTGCGGGCTTGGAAAGGGGGAAAATGCTAAAAAATAGATTTATTCCCTTTATTTAGCGGTGGTTAATAGTGGGAAATGATGCTAGGAAAAAAACCCGCTGCCAAAAACTCGGGCAGCTCCCAGCCTGGGGAGCTGGGAACACGCAGGGGCTGGGGGGACCCTGGAGCACCCTCACCCCCCCCCCATCACCCCAAACCCCACGAAAAGTCCTTGCGAGGCTCGTTTAAAAAAATGTGATTCTGGGATAAGACGAAGTCGCTCAAAACCTGGAAGCATCCAAAAGGGAAGAGGGGATTTGGGGGGACCGGTCCCCCCAGCTTCACCAGGGACCACCAGCGCTTTCCGGGGGTAAAAGGGGATGCTCTCCCACGCGTGTCGAGGCTGGCTGTGGCAGAAACACGGGGGGGTCGCAGATTTGGGGAGAAAGAAGAAAGTTTGTTGCGTCCGACGTGAAACTCGGCTCTTTCTTTCCCCTGCGACCTCTCATTTCCCACCTCTTCCTCTCGGCGATGGCTGGGGGGGGGGTTAAAAAGAGGTGCCGGGTTGCAGACATTTCTTCCGGATATTTTAGGGCTTTTATATTTTAAATTAAATATAATTTAATTTGAGGTTAGATGCTGCTCGCCTTTGCGTATGCGACCGGGAGAGCTCCCAGTCGTCTGTTGTGTGAATTACGGGATTAAAAACCTCCAGTGCTCCTAAGAAATCCCCCGTTGGAGTAACAAGCACAAGAATTTTCTGCATAATTGGACAGCAGAAAGAAAAAAATAAAGTCCGGGGAATAGAATTTCCTCGCATCCAGCTCGGTGTTGGGAAAAAAAAAAGGGGTTATTGGAGGGTGGATGAGAGGACGGAGGAAATCCGGCTGAAATAGGTGCAGCCCGATGTTTCCATCCCATCATCTGGGTGGGTTTTTTTTCACTCCCCGAGGTGGGGAAGAGAGTTTCTGAAGATCATCTTCCATTTCCCCCCTGCCCCTTCCCCAGCAGCCGGGCTGCGGAGCCGCCTGTCCCTGCAGATCCTATTGATGGATTGATTTTATTGATTTATTATCCACTCCTCAAAGCGCGTTTCTATCAAATGATGTTTTGATCTGGGTTTTCCCGGTCAAGAGTTGAATCCCGAGTTATCGATTTATATTTTTCCCCTCTTTTTTTTTTTGGTGGGGGGGAGGCATTATTTGCCATTTTCCTCTTGCCTGGCAGACACGACCCCTTTTCCCAGCAGGGACTGGGAATTTCCATCCTCCCCATCCACTTTCCCTGCTTTTAGGAAGGAAGGGACGAAAGAAAATAAACACCCCAATGACTTTCGCTCCGGACACATCCTTTATATCTCTTTATCCCAACTCTTTTCTCCTCCTTATGGGGAAAAGGGTCAAAGCACCACGCTTTGGCCAGACCTGAGATAAACCCCACCTTTATTTCCCCCTATATCCAATTTATTCCTCCTTTTTCCTCCTGCTTGAGCTGCGTCTATGTGCAGATTTCTACTACACGCAGCCATAGGCACCGGTATGCTGTGCATGTAGCAGTATGGATATTCTATACGTGCAGTCCATAGGTGGCTGGGAGGCTGCAGAGGGTGTGCACACAGACACGCACACTTATCTAAACAGACACAGATATATTTAAATGTTTTCTTGGCACTTAGCAGATTCCTCTGGTTCCCTCTCAGCAGTAAAATAATCACCAGGGAAGGGAGAGCGGCTACTGTTGACCTCTGGTATTTATCCGCGTCCAGGGCAGGATTTTAAGAGTTTGCTGGAGTTCGGGCAAGAGGAGCTGGTGCTCACCCTGCTTTAAAAACAGAAACTTTATTTCCCCTAGGTTTAGGCGAAATAAATAAATACAGCTCGGAGGGAGTCAGCAGTATGCGATACGGGTTTTGCAATTTGGGTCGTATTTTTGTTTTCAAGACACCCGCTCCCCCCTCGCCCCGACCCCCCGAGCCGGCGCTGCGGGGCTCGGCTCCGTCCCGGCTCCCGGGCGGGGGGGTGAAGGCAGCCGGGGGGCTCTGCTGGGAGACCCCCGAGCCGCCAGCCCCCCAAAACCCGGCAAACGCGCCGGGATCTCTTCTGCCAGGCGCGGGGTGTTGGCGAACACACCTCCATCCCTGATGTAATTCCTTCCGCCTTTCTTCCTCTTTTCTTCCTTTTCTGCCTCTTTTCTTCCTGTTGTCTTCCTATTTCCTTCCTTCCTTCCTTCCTTCCTTCCTTCCTTCCTTCCTTCCTTCCTTCCTTCCTTCCTTCCTTCCTTCCTTCCTTCCTTCCTTCCCTGTCTCTTTTCTTCCTTCCTTTTTTCTTTTTCTTTCTTTCTTTCATTCTTTCTTTCTTTCTTTCTTTCATTCTTTCATTAATTTTCTTTCTATTTTTCTTTCTCTTTCTTTCTTTCTTTCTTTCTTTCTTTCTTTCTTTCTTTCTTTCTTTCTTTCTTTCTTTCTTTCTTTCTTTCTTTCTTTCTTTCTCTCTCTCTCTTTCTCTCCTTCCTTCCTTTCCTTTCCTTTCTCTTTTCTTTCTTTCTTTCTCACTTTCTCACTTCCTCTCCTTCCTCCCTCCCTCCCCCCCTTCTCTCTTTCTCTCTCGGCCTCTCCCCCCCCCCTTCTCTCTCCCTTTCTCGCCATCTCTTTTTCTTTCCATATTTCCCTCTCATTCTCTCTCTCTCTCCCCATCTCATCTTTTTTTCTCTCTTCTCCCTCTTATCCTCCACCCCTCGTCTCCCCCTCCCCCAAACTCTGCTTTTCCACCCCAAACCGAAGGCACCTCACTTGAAGCCCCCCCCCAAAAGCCTGAGCAGCCCCTGGGCAAACCCCAGCACCTGGGGGATTTTCCCCCCCTATTTCTCCCCATTCACTCGTTCCCGTGTTTATTTTTAAGGCCTTTCCCCCTCACCACCACCACCCCCCCCAGCAGATTCGTCCTCCGTATGGACCTTGGGGTGGGGCACAGCTTGGGGGGTACAGCTTGGGGGACACACAGCTTGGGGGAGGACACAGCTCCTGCAAAGCTCAAACCCTCCTCTCCTTTTGGGGTGTGGGGGGGGACACCGTCCCTCTGCTAGAGCCACATTAGGGGGTTTGCAGGCCAAGCTTGATGAGTTTCTGTAATTAATAACGAGGTACTTCGTGTGCCCCCCCCCGATGCTCCCCCCCTCTCCGCACCCTTCACCGGGATCCAGCATCCAGCGCACTTCGCCCAAATGCCCCCCAAATTTGGGATCTAAGCAAATCCCCCCCCCTTCCAAGAGCCACCCCGGTGCGTGCAACCCCCCCGGGTGCTGAGAGAGATTTTTGGGGAGCAAGGAGGGGTTTCTCTGCTGGGGGGTGTGCGTGTGCTGGGCATTCCCCTTCTTCTTTTGCCCCTTGGGCATTTCTTCTCCCTCTGGAGCACACGGGTGGGATTTTTTTGGGGGAAAAAAAGCCACTTGGGTGCGTGGGCTTGTGCGTGGCCACGCGTGTCCCGCACAAACAAAACTCCCTTTTCCCTGCTATTTTCCTTCCTCTCCTTTCTGAGGCAGAATAAAGCCCTTTTGCATGTTGGAAAAGGGGGAAATATTTACCTGCAGACTCAAGCTGACACTTTACATCTGTGTCTGCTCCTCTTCGGTACCTGTCTCTTGTCGAAATTAATTCTCTCTAATATTGTGGCGAACTAGAAAGCTTTAAAAAATAGGCTGGGGTTGGAACGGCTGGGTCATGTGTGAGGGGAGAAGTGGAGTATGAACAAACCGATATTTTATGGGAGGCTTTCAGCCTGCCGCACGAACGCCTAATCCTTCACTTAAGCCCCAAAAGCGATGTTTCCAGTCAGATCTGGGGCTTAAAAGCAGATTTTGGGGAGCTGCGGTTTGCACAGCCCCTCGCAGGCTGCTCCGTGCAGCGACCCTCACCGTGTCCTCTGGGCCAAGGGCTGCTTTCCCTTTCTTTTCCATTCCCCCCCCCCCAGAAAATCAGCTTACCTTTCCCAGTTTTCCCAGAGAATCTAAAGGACCGGGAGCACCTTTTAGCGTTGGGAAAAGGCGATTTTCCCCCCAAAACCTCTACGGCCCAGGCAAGCAGGCCATGATTTTTTTTTCCTTCTTTTTTTTCCTTCTTTTTTTTTCCCCTTTTTTCTCCTTTTTTCTTTCTTTTTTTTTTCCTTCCTTTTTTTCTTTTTTTTTCTTTTTTTTCTTTCTTTTCTTTTTTTTTTTTTTTCAGGGAAGCAGCCGATTTCTTATCAGGTCGGGATTGATGCCGGCGGCCTGCTTCTCTAGATCATCCCCGCGGCTCCTCTTGTTCCAGCCCGGCTCCCTTTGCTCCCGGGGCCGTGAGTGATGGCTCCCGCAGCTCCCCATGCCGCCAGAATCCTAATGGCCCCACGGAGGGGGGGACACCCTCTCCCCCCATTTTACTAGCAGGAAATTTTAGGGAGACCCCCCCCCCAAAAAAAATAAAAGACCTCAGGGCTCACCCTTCCTCAGCCCCTCTTGCTGGAGGCCCCCGCGGAAGCCACGAAACGTTTTATTAAAAGGTTTTGATGGATTCGCCTTGGGGATTAACTAAGATAATAGTTTATTGCACTGCGAAAGATTAAACTGAAAGTACCCTAGTGAAAAAAAATAAATAAACATTAAAGGGAGCGGGGAGCGCTTTTCCTAGCGTGAAATCCCTTCTTTCCCACCCTAAAAAGGGTCTCCCGGGCTCCGCGCCGCCTTCCCAGGGCGTTATTATTATTATTGCAATTATTATTAAGATTTAAATACATGTGATGGCTCGGCGAAGCGGTTGGCCAGGCTTCAGGCTGCGGAGGGGCCATCCCTCGCCATCCCTACCCCACGGGGGAGCAGAATTACCCCTGAGAAAAACCCAATTTCCCCGCCTCACCCCGAGCTGTCAGGGCTGGGGCTGCGCCCATGGGCGCGGAGCTGCGCGCATCTGGGTCGTTGTCGGGTTTAAAGAGCGTGTTTACACCTCGAGAGAGTTTAAAACACGGCCCGAAAGGCGATAAAACCGGGACTTTAAATCATCCTGCCCTTCATCCCATCGCTTCCCCATCTGCAGCTGGCTGCCATGCTGGGGATCTGCCCTCCGTGTGATGCTGCCGGGCCCCGCAGGGGCAGGACCCACTCCCCACGCGTGTCGTCCGCTTTTCCATCCCTCCTCACCCCACTTTTCATTGACCTGCAGCCAGAGGAAGGGATACCCCAGGTTTTTAGTACCAGCGGGGTATTGATCCCAGCTCTCCGCAGCCTCCAAGGTGAATGGACGGGGGCTGGGTGTCTCAGGGATGGGTTTGCTCAGAGCAACGCGGCCATTTGAACACCCAGGCGGAAAAAAAAAGAGGCTTTTCTGCATGTTTTTTTGGCTGCTTTTTGCTTAAAAAGTGCTGGGTCGCGTCCCCGGAGGCAGCCCCCCCCGGGATTGATTTTTAATTGCAAAGGGTGTTAAAAATCGCAGGGATGAGCGCAGCCTGCTAAAAACTGGGCTTCGTCTTGGCTTGGCAGGACTCAAAATGCAGCGAAAAGAGGGAGTTTTCGCTTATTTTATCCCCTTCCCCCCCGTTTTGGTGCCAGGCCAGAGGTTCTGCATCCCTGCGAGTGAAGGCTGAGCCACCTCTGCCACGTTTCCTCTGCAGCAGCAGCGGGTCAGGGCTCCCCCCTCCCCAAATTCCCCGGTATAACCCCCCCGGCTGGGGCTGGATTAACTTTCTGGGGGGAAAAAAAGAAACCCAACCAAACAAAACCCCCTTCATTTTTATCCTCTGTCCCTACACAGAAACTTTTTCCAGCCCCTTCTCCCCGGCCCAAGCCACCAAGAAGGACTCGGGATGATGGAGCCGAGAAGTGGATTTGCGACCCGGGGGGGTCTGGGGAAGGAGGCTGGGGGGGGGGGGGGGGAATGATGTTAATTATTAATATTGTCATCCCGGAGGAAGATTTCCAGGGGGTGAGAGCAGTAAGTACCACTCAAGCAGAAGCTCTCTCCAACAAGAGGGATCAGCCTCGAGTTTGTATATGTTTCCATCCCATACAATAACAGCTATAGATCTGCTAATGGGCTCGCTGCAGCCCCTGGACACTTTCTCCTACAACTTTCACTTCCCCCCCCCCCCCCCCCAAACACGCCCTTTCCCCAATACAAGCCCAATGTTTTCTTTTCAACTTAACCCAGGGTTCAGCAATTATCCAGCGGGTCAGTATAAGTCGTCTTTGTCTACGAAAAGTCAAGGAGAAATCTTAGTCCCTGTGTATACATCACTTAAAAGCATCCCCCAGCCGAGTCCTCCTCTGCCTCTCGCCCCCCCCCCCAATAAACCCTCCCTCAAATAAATATTTTAAGCCTAAAAAAAAAAAAAAAAAAGGATCTGAAGGAAGCAAAAGGGAGAAAACCCTCCCCAAGGCCAACAAACCAGGGGAGAGCCCAGATGTGGTCACATGAACTAGGGCGACCCAGCACACAAATAAAAACCCGGGGAAGAAAATGAGTGCGAGGGTTATTGCTCAGCTCCAGTTCCGAGCGGCTCTGGAAGGGGTTGATTTGCTGGGGAGCAGAGCTGCAGCAGAAAGCTGGGGCTGCCCGGTCCTGCTAAACCGCAGGACAAGTTGGAGAGGAAAAGAGGAGGAACTTGATTACTGGCGTTTTTGATTTATTGTAAATCAAAGCTTTCCAAAAAAAAGGGGAAAAAAAAAAGAAAAAAAAAGGAAAAAAGAGAAAAGAAAAAGAAAAAGAAAAAGAAAGGAGAAAAGAAAAAGAAAAAGGAAAAGAAAAAGAAAAAGGAAAAGAAAAAGAAAAAGGAAAAGGAAAAGGAAAAGGAAAAGGAAAAGGAAAAGGAAAAGAAAAAGAAAAGGAAAAAGAAAAAGAAAAAGAAAAAGAAAAAGAAAAAGAAAAAGAAAAAGGAAAAGGAAAAGGAAAAGGAAAAGGAAAAGAAAAAGAAAAAGAAAAAGAAAAAGAAAAAGAAAAAGAAAAAGAAAAAGAAAAAGAAAAAGAAAAAGAAAAAGAAAAAAGAAAAAGGAAAAAAGGAAAAGAAAAAGGAAAAAGAAAAGGAAAAGAAAAAGAAAAAGAAAAAGAAACAAGAAACAAGAAAACAAGAAAAAAGAAAAAAAACAGGGGAAAAAAACAGAAAAAAAAACAGAAAAAAAGGAAAAAAATTTAAAAAGAAAAAAAAAAGTGTGTTTCCTACCAAGCAGCAAGTTTCACTCTTGCTGGGCTCCCCGCTCCACCGAGTCCCGAGGAGTTCCCAGGCTGAAGCGCCAGTGCCAATTAAATTATAAAGAAAATAGCAGATATTTCCAGCACAGACAAACCTCGGCTCGGAGGGGCTTCGCCCAAACCCGATTATTTTTATTTTTTGCCCCCCCCCCCCCCCCCCCTTTGGAGAGGCAGAGAGGGGCAGAGCGGGAGGTGAGAGGAACAAAAACCAACAATTTCTCCAGCATAAAAATGAAACATCAAATTAGTTTGCCTCTGGGCTTCATTTTTCCCCTTCTACATTATAACTAGTTATTGAACTCGCTAGAAGATCTAAAGGCCATTTGTGAGGAGAGAAATTTCAATGGAGTTCCCCCATCAATAACTCCTTGGCAGTGACCTATTGGATCAAGTCAAACAGTTGAGGTGAAATTCAGGTCACGCTGTCTAACCAATATTAAAATGCGCCCACTTTTTAAAAAGCCACTTTCAACGAGATTTGAAGAAAATTGAATTCCTGGGTGGGGTGAGAAGGGGAGGGGGGGGGGGAGGAGGGAGAGATGGGGAAACTGGTTTGCATATTTTATTTTATTTTTCCACTTCTTTCGCAAACGAGAGGGATTCGTCTTTAATACCTTAAAATGGAGGGATAAATATTTACATTATTAGTTTCTTTGAGGCGCAAGAGGCTCAAAAGAAAAATGTGAAGGCTAGGACTTTGGGTGACAGGCTTTGCTTATTAAAATCGTTTTAGGCCGATTCATTACTTTTACTGACAACAGATTTAAGAAAAAAATCAATTAAGCATTTGCATATTTCTTTGCATAAATTAGACCTTGTCTATTTGCATTAGGAAGGGACAAAAAGAAAAGGTCTTCTGGGCACTCGCCGCTTTCAAGTTGGTAGGGGGAAAAAAAAAAAAAAGAAATTTAATTAATTGCCTTTCGTCGCCTATGGCAGAGAGAACCCAACTATTAAAAAAAAAAAAAGGATTCCAAATAAATAAATGTATATACACAGGCAGGTTTTTGGTTCTCCTGCCACTAATTGTGCAATAATCACCTTAAAAGAAGCTCGGCATAAAACTCCGCTCCCAAACTGATTCCCACCTCCCGCATCTCCAGGAGGCAGAGTTCACCCACCGCGAGCTTTTCCCCCGCTTTTCCTATTATTATTAAACACGGGATAACGAACCCCCAGTAGATAGGTACTTCATTTTTTTCTGGAAAGCACAGATTGCTAATGGGCTGAGGTACAGGTTACCAAACGGTCAGTATGGTAATAGCCAGCACAATGAATCCGGAGAGACAATGCATACTTATTTTTCTTCAGTACTGTCAAAAAGGCGCTTTGTACTTAAAAACCTCCCCGCGATGGTAACCAGATCTCTATTTCGCAGCTAGGAAAAGGAAATAAAGCCCAAAATGAGATTTTTACATTTTTTCACCCCCTTTTTTTTTTTTTTTTGGTTTTTTCTCTGCCGAGGTGCTGCGTTTCTCTGGGTTTTGTCCCTCCCAAAGTGTTTCTCGCCACGGTTGTGCTGGTGGGGGGACGAGGGATGGAGAGCGGTGGGAGGGCTGCTTTATAGACAAAAGAGCCAGATTCTTGTACAACTATTCTTCACACGTCCCTGCAGACTTATTTTACAGAGAAAAAAAAAAAAAGGGGGGGGGGGGATTAAATAAATAAAAAATCCAAACACTTCAGCAAGAGGCACAGCTCTAAACTCCGGTTAAAAAGCAAAGGGGAGGGGGGAAACATTAATCCGCGAGCAATAAAAAGGGGAAAATAGGATTTTTTGGGTGCATTTGTAAGAAATCCGGGGGATTTCTCTTTTATTTTGGTTGGGTTTTTTTGGTGCACTTGTAAGAAATCCGCGGGCAGCCCCCAAAAACACACAGAGGGGGTGAAGGGAGATGGGGAAGAGAGGATGGAGAAGGGAGTCCTCAAAAAGGGGTATATTTGGGTGGGAATCGGGGGTGGGGGGATGCAGACGGTGCAAATAAAGTTGCGTTTCCCCCCTGAGAAAGGGAGAGAGTCCGGAGCCGCCCAGTTTGTGACCTTCACGCCTTGAATTTTCTAATGCTTTGATTGCTGCCGGTTTGTTTCGTGCTTTATTTTCTTTTTTTCTTTTTTTGTTTTTTTTTTTTTAAACACCCAGCATAGCCTTAAGAGAACTACCTGTGGATATTTATTTATTCTGCCGGTGCTTATTGAAAACCATATATTCAGGGCGGGGGGGGGGGGGGGGGGGGGGAGGATGTGCGTAGGTAAAAATTACTTTATTAACTCTCCATCTTTATTCAATATTCCCTCAGCCTTGGAATAAAGTTGTTGCATCAGTCTGAACTATAAATGTCAAAGCCCTGCATGAGGCTGAGGTGTTTGGGCAGAATGAAGTATAGCTGGAGAAAAGGAATTTATTGGATATATTTAAATCAATGTTTTGGGTTCCGGAATACATTTCTATTCATGTCTTTTCCCCCCAACCTCGCAGCTCCCATCCCCCCCTTCTCTCCCTATCCCCGAACCCTTTCTGGGAAGAGCAAGGCTTTTACCTTATATAGGTGTATATATAGGCGTTTCTATATGTAATCCCGGGATTTACAACTTTAGGAAGGAGCAGGCTCTGCCGGAGCACGGGGCCAGCAATTAGCGAAGCCCTGCAAATCCGCCGCCAATAAACCCCCCTCAAAACAGCCCAAGAAAGCGAGAAAACGCCTCAGTCCCCGTGTCCTGGTGCCCCAAAAACTGTGGAGCTGGGTCCGAGGGGTCTCAGCCCCCCCTTTGCCCCCCCAACCCTCCCCGTCGCTTATATGTACCCTGTAGACTCGAATTTGTGTGAGCGTCTCCCAGTCACAAATTCGTCTCTAGGGGAATATATGGGCGATGCCAGAGCCTTGGAAAGTTCTGCTTTCCTTTAATTGCAGCCCTCCTAATTAAATCCTCAAACCCTGCTGATGTCATTTGCTAAAGGTAGTTTATTCAAAGCGCGAAAGCGGCGTTTGCTCTTTGCCAGGGCTTGTTAATAATAAATACCTCAAAAAAAAAAAAACAAACCCACCCCAAACCCCCCAAAAACCCCACCCCACCCCACCAGGTAAAAAGCAAAATCACGGCGATGATTGGGGTGTGCGGGGGGGTGATAATAATCAAAATAAAATCCCATTATTACTTTTCATCTCCAGAAGAACCAGCAGCCACCGCAAACACAACTCTCAGCCAAGAGCACAAAGAGCCCCGACCATTTCGCAGTGACTGATTTATGGCGTTTTACAACCCCATAAAAAGCTGTAACAACCAGCCAAAAGCCTTCGACACCGCTGGCACATTTAGTCTAATAAATAAAACATAAACAGTTAACTTTATGTGTCACTTTTATTGTTATCAAGTAAAATATGGCAATGCCTTGCAAGCTATGATTTTCAACTATAATTGTTATCAAGCACAAGGAGGGAATACCCCACCTCCCTCCTCTGCCCCTCTCTTTAGGGCGAGATGGAGATTTAAAAAAAAAAAAAGCTTTAATTGAGGGAGCTAAAACCCTCCCAAAATGTTGACATCCCTCTGCAGCTCCCCGACCTACGCCGGGGAGGTGGGAGCCATTTTTAACGCAGCCCTCCGGCTTTGCCCCCAAAATCATCCATATATATCTATATATATCCATATATATCTATATATATCTATATACGCACACCCCCAGAGCTGGAGCATGGGGAGGTCAATGCTTAAAGCAAGGGCCAAGCGGCCTGGGAGCGGTGCACACGCGTGGCTGGTGCACACGCGTGGACGTGTAACCCCGTGGGTGCGTTACCTGCAGCACCCAGGGCCGAGGAAAAAGCAGGGTGCTGCCTCCCCCCCCCCCCCCCCAACCCCTCCCTCCCCGCTCTGCTCCCAAAGGCCGGGGCTAAGCAAAGCGGGAGCGGTTTGGGGAGCAAAGGGGGGGGGGGTCCCCGCTGTTTGCGGGGGGGGGGAGCCCCGGCCTCGCCCTGCCTGTGCCGCTGGTTGCAGGCAGGGGAGGGCAAACCTCCCTGCCTGTGATTTCAGGCAGGGTCAGTAACGGATCTGCAAACCCGCCTCCACCTTCCAGGTAACTGCCCCCCCCCAAAATAGGTGCTGAAGGTGTTTAACCCTCTCCCCTCTGGGATGGGGGGGGTCTGGGGTGCGGAGGGAGGAGGGGGCACCCCCCCCGGCGGTGTCCCCAACCTGCCCTGTCCCCTCCCCAGCCTTGGGAGGGGGGGATGGAGATGGGGTAGAGTTTGGGGGGGTCTGAAGGGTCGGTGCAACCCGGGGCGGGGGTGTCACACTCACACTCACACTTAAACTCACACTCACACTCAAAGGGCGGGGGGGGCTCATTGTTCCCAGCTCGGATTGCGGCGGGATGCCCGGCGCCCCCCAAACTCCCCCATCCACACCCCCTCACCCTCACCCTTACACACTCACACCCCCACCAAGGGGGGGGGGGGTCCCCCCATTGTCATGTCCCCCCCCCCCCAGCAGCCCAGGGGGTGGGGATGGAGCCCGGGACCCACCACCTCCCACCGGCAGCGCATCTCCCCGGCTCCCCCCGCGCACCCACTCCCACTCCCACGCCCCCCCCCCCCCCAATTTGGGTACATTTTGCAGAAGCTTTTGGTTCCTTATCCGGGGACTGGGCTGGCGGGTGTGATTGGCCGGGGATGTCACATGGTGAAAGTAACTTTACTCGCCAGCTAGTAGGAGGGCTTTATGGAGCAGAAAAACGACAAAGCGAGAAAAATTATTTTCCACTCCAGAAATTAATGATCATGAGCTCTTATTTGATGGACTCTAACTACATCGATCCGAAATTTCCTCCATGCGAGGAATATTCGCAAAATAATTACATCCCAGACCACAGTCCGGAATATTATAGCCGGACAAGGGAGTCCAGCTACCAGCACCACCATCAAGAGCTGTACCCCGTGCCACGACCCTCCTTCCCCGACCGCCCGTTCAGCTGCGGGGGTCTCCAGGCTCCCGGCAACCCGGCCGCGCTCCAAAGGGGACACGGGCAAACTCCAGGAGGCCAACACCTCTCAGAGAAAGCACAGCAGCTCTGCGAGCAGGCTGCTCTATCCACCTCCTCCACTACTCCTTCCCCAGCCCCTCCAGCCTGCAACCAGCCAACCCCCGACCATCCCAACAGCACAGCTTCCAAACAGCCCATAGTCTATCCCTGGATGAAAAAAATCCACGTCAGTACTGGTATGCAACTTTTATTTTCCTCTTCTGTCTCTCCGCTCTCTTATTTTCACACCATGCTCGCTCCCTCTCGCCTCTCTCTCTCTCTCTTTTTTTTTTTTTATTTCCTTCCCTTCCATGAGAGTCTTTGGGTTAGCACAATTGAACTGGATTTACGACTCCGAATGGGTAATTACACCCACCATAAATTTTATAGCCGAGCTACTGTGGGCAGCCTTAGCCATGTGGCTCGTTCTGTTATGTATGTGTGAAACTCCGAAAGCTTTGTAAGGGGTGCATAAATAATTCAGTCTTTTGAGCCAGGGAAACCCCTTCCTATTAGAATAGAAACTCTTGAGCTGCCCAAAGTTCTTTATTACCTATTTAGCCTATTACTTTTCCCCCCCCCGGCTCCTCCAGTCGCCTCTCCCGACCCTCTCTCCATCCACGCTGATTTTCCTTGTGTGTTTTTTTTTTTTGTCTTTTTTTTTTGTTGTTGTTTTTTTGTTCTCCTTTCCTTTCTTTTTTTTTTGTTTTTTGTTTTTTTGTTTTTCCTTCCCCTCCTTTCCAGTGAATCCCAATTACAATGGAGGCGAACCCAAGAGATCCAGGACAGCCTACACCAGGCAGCAGGTTTTGGAGCTGGAGAAGGAGTTTCACTATAACAGGTACCTGACCCGGCGGCGACGCATCGAGATCGCCCACTCGCTTTGCCTCTCCGAGCGACAGATCAAAATCTGGTTTCAGAACAGGCGGATGAAATGGAAAAAAGACCACAGGCTGCCTAACACCAAAGTACGGGCAGCAACGGCAGCGGCTGCCAGCGCCTCCACCGCCCCCGCCGCCCCGGCGAGCACGGCCGCGGGCGAGGAGCTGCCCTCCGCCGCCGCGCAGGACCCGCGCACGGAGGATATCACCAGGTTATAAACACCCCCAGACCCGCACACAAATGACTCTGGATTATTTATAGAATCTAATATATATATATATATATATTTTGGTTCTTTTCCCCCCCTTCCCCTTTCCCTCGTAGTTTTTCTTTTATTATTATTATTATTATAATTATAATTATAATTATTATTATTATTTTTTTTCCTGTGCGTATAAAAAAACAGTGGGTCTCCCCCAAGACCACGGGCTTTAGATGCATGTCAGATAGCATGAGGCCAGGTGTCTGTACCTGCAGGGTTTTTTTTACGCCATTTCAGGGGTTTATTTATTTTTTAAAGCTGGGGGATGGGGAGGGAAGGCAGGGTGGGGGGAGGAAGAGGTAAATGTTCTGTTGGGTGAATTTAATGAAGAAATGACGGTAATATTGAGGGCAACAAACAAACAAACAAACAAACAAACAAAAAAGGCGAACGTAGGTGATTTTTTTCCCCTCTGCGTTACCATGAGCGAAGGAGCTGTGAAGTTCTTTTGTAGCAATGTGAAAAAAAGCTTGGGGGAAAAAAAAAAAGCTAAAAATAATCACGATTGAGAGAGAGAGAGAGAAAAAAAGGGAAACAAAAAGCAGCTACGAAACAGCACACGAGGGTGGACGAGGCTTTGCTGAGAAATTGAGAAGAAAAAGGGGGGGGGAGAGAGGGAGAGAGAAAGAAAGAGTGACATATTTAAGAAATAAAAGCAGAAGAAGGTTTTAAAAAGTCAGTAGCTAGGGGTTTTTGTCGTGGTTATTTGTGTTTTTGGACTGATTTTACATGATCATTGTAAACTTGCAATAAAGAGTTTTAGTGTGTATGTGAAAGTCCCAGTGTTCAATAAACCAGTCAGTGTGAATTAGTTTTACTTTTATGTCTGGTGGCTTATTTTATCCCCACATCTCCCCGCAAACCCACCCCAAAATAATAATAATAAGGATAATAAAATGCTGGGACGATGTGTGCAATGGATCCCATGTGCACCAGTTACTGCTTAAGTTAAGTTTAAGCAAACCTAAAGATAACTCTCAACTCCAGATTTTTATGACATCACGACGTGGCCAGTGACTTTAAATCTCAGACCCTCCCAACCTGTAAATATTGGGGGGGGGGGGGGGAAGAAATCTGAGTTTTCAGAGAAGTGCTGTGGATTGGGGTTAGCTTCCAGTCATGCTTCTTTATTTTCTTTCCGTCCCACAGGAAATTGTCTGGTTTTAGCTCCTTTCCCTGCTTTGAACTTTTTCTCGTGGTTGTTTTTATTATTATTATTATTATTATTATTATTATTATTATTATTACTATTACTATTACTATTACTATTACTATTACTATTACTATTATTTTCTCTTGCTGTCGTGGCGCGCTCGTGTTGACTCGTTCAAGCCAAGAGGTCATATTGAATTTTGCCAGGCAATGAAAAGGCTGTTAAATAATAATAATAACAATAACAATAACGAGAATAATGGCAGTAATAGTGCTAATAACTGTAATTCATTGCTCCTGGCCTTTGGAGGCAGCCTGCAAATTGGCAGCAGTGGGGGGATTTTAGGGAAAAACCTGGGTGTCCCGTCCGTCGTTCCCCCCCCCCCCCCGGTGCAGGGTGTCTGTGCTTCCCTGGCAGGGCAGGGAAGGGGGTGCATGGGGATGGGGGGGGACTGGGGCTGAGCCCCCCCCTTTTTATTTTTAGGCCTTGGCTTTGGGAAGTTTGCTGCTTAAAAACCCCAGTGGCAGGGGGCTGGGAGAGGGAGGCCTGCTGCAAGTGCCCCCCCAAAGCCCTGGGACCCTGTCTTATTGGGCAGGAGGCTTTGGAAACATCTTTATTTAGGATTAATTCTATTTATTTATATTTTTCCCTCTCTCTCCAATATGGATTTAAGCTGCCATTAAACAAATCATGGTCTCAAACCCCTTTGTGATAGCTGGGGACGCGGATCTGGAGAGGGAGAAGGTTATAATTTATCCTGGGGAGTTTATATGTAAAGCTCATCAGCTTTTTTTTTTTTTTCCCCTTCTCTTTCGCATCCTGCTTTAGTGATATTCATATAAGGACGAGGCTGGAAAGATAAAACATATCGACAGGCCACGTAACCATTAGTCCCCTTTAAACATTTCCTCCACAGAGCAGGGAAAGCTGCTGGGAACCAGTTGGGATTTTGGTTTTTTCCAGGGAAGATCCCAGTCCGCACAGCTGAAGCGGAGAAGCCAGATAAAACCCAGCCCTAGAAAAAGAAAATAAAATAAAAAGACGAGCAGTAAACAGCACCCAAGGCTCGGCCCATCCCGTGGGGTTTTGGGTGGTTTTAATTTTCTTTTGTATAGGGAAGAAATCAAAGCAGAGAGGGGAAAAATAGGGGGGGGGGAAAGGCACCAGGGAGGGGGGGAGGGAGGTTTAATGCAGGAAAAACCAGAAAATCTGCGGGGAAAGCACAGCCCCAGGTGCTGGGAGGTGGGTGCTCTCCCCGAGCACCCAAGTGCCCCAAAGTTGAGGCAGGGCAGCACCCCAAATCTCCTCGGGGGGGTGGGGAGGGAGGGGACAGAGCTGGGCATCTGCACCGCTGCAGGCTGGGCTGGAGCCAGGAGGAGGAGGAAGGTGGGGAGGAAGGAGCATGGCTCCAAGTGGGATTTCTACCCCTTTTTTTTTAGGGGGTGTGTTGGAGTTTGGAGTTGTGGGTTGGGTTTTTTTGGCTCTTGGGGGGATGCTGTGCCCCCCCCCTCCCCCATCCCCTCCGCCAGGCTGGGTGTATCCCGTGAAGGTGGGTGCTGGGGATGGCACCCGGGGGTGGCAGGTCCCTTGGGTGCCAGGGACATGGAGCAGGGGTGGGGTCCTGCCTGCTGCCCACAGGAGGGTCCTCAGCCAGCATCTCCCTCAGCCTTGGCCGTGACACAACTGCGGAGGGAGAGTAAAAATGCAGGATATAGCCCGGGGAAGAAAGGTGGGGGGGAAGAGAAAGGAAAAAAGAGAGGGGGAAAAAAGGGAAATAAAGGGGGAGGGGGGACGAAAAAAGAAGGAAAAAAAAGGGAAAGAGAAAAAAGGGGAAAAAGGGGGGGAAGGAAAAAAGAAAATACAGAGGAAAAAAGGAAAAAAAGGGGGAAAAGGGGGGAAAAAAGGGGGGGAAAAGGGGGAAAAGGGGGAAAAAGGGGGAAAAAGGGGGAAAAGGGGGGAAAAAGGGGGGAAAGGGGGGAAAAAAGGGGGGAAAAGGGAGAAAAAAAGGGGGGAAAAGGGGGAAAAAGGGGGAAAAAAAGGGAAAAATGCCTGTTCCTGCTGCAAACAGCCCGAAGCACGGTCCCTTTTTAGCCTCTTGACGCCTCCATGTAGAGAGGCTGAAAGAAAACTTTATTGAAGTTCGGGTAAACGGCAAAAGCGGGTTCATGGAAAGGCCAACTTTTCTATCCCAGCAGCTCCATTGGAGGCGAGCAAGCTGACCCCGAGCCCTCCTGACCCGCTGCCTCTCCCAACGTTGTACCTTCTGTGTCTGCGGACATAGATTTAGAGGCACCATCGCTGTTTAGAGGCTTTGTAGGTTTTACCATAGTAATGGGGTGTATGGGGAGGGGGGGGGGGGGGGAGCTGGGGCAGATGCGATGCGTGTTATGGCATTGTTTCCTCGCCAAATAACCCGGGAGAAAAGGGGAGAGAAGGGTGAAGTGGCGGCCAAACTTCTCTCCCTTCTTTTCCTCCAGAGATGCTCTCCCTCCCGGCTGGTCCAGGAGCGCTCCCAGCCACGTAAGTAACCCCCATTTCAGGGAAAAAAAATATTTAAAAAATTAATATTATTAATAATAATAATAATTTTTAAAAATTTGAAAATAATAATTAAAAAATTAACCCAAGCAGAGCAAAAGGAGCCCTGAAAGTTTGGGAGGTGTGGGGATGAAAATCAGGATGCAAATGGGAGCGGATGATGGGGTGGGGGGGGAGGCAGAGATTTCCTTCAGGGCAGCGATGGAAAATAACCCCGGGCTTCTCCAGCGGCAAGGAGCTGCGGGACAGACGGACAGACAGCCACAGAGAGAGAGACAGGATGGGTGGAGTGTTGGAAGGAAGAAATGCTCCCCCCGAGGCATCAGAGCTTGCTCATCCCTGGGCTATATGTCCCAGACCCGGCCCTGGCACCTATAGATGTGGCTGCAGGAGGTGCCCCCCCCCGGGTGCTGCATTGTTCGGTGCTCGGATAATTCGCTTTACTTTGATTATTGGGCTATAAAACTCCCAGCAACAACGTGTTTCTGGAGGCTCAAATTAACATCTGAGGCCAGGGTTTTTTTTTTTTCCCCCCTTTTATGTTCTTCGAGTCCAATTTGTTTTGAAGTTCCCTGATAAGTTTTTACCGGTTCCTTTCGCAGCTCGGTCTTTATTTTATGTTATTTTTTTTCTTCCCCCCCGCCCCCCTCCCTTTAACTAGCTTCGCTAAGGACTCGGGTTTTAAGAGGGCTGCAAAGTCGTTTTACGAAGGGTTTAACTGGCAATAAAAAAGGAAAAAAAAAAAAAAAAAAAGCGTGAGGAAGTCTTTGTATCCAGAGCCTGCAGGAATGGTAACCCCTCTTCAATTTACATCAGCAGGCTGAGAAAATTAGCTTCCTGTATTGCCTGTTAGAAAGGGAAAAAAAAAAAAAAAAAAAAAAAAGGAAAATTAAAGCTCCAGAGATGCTTGGGGAGATAACTGCAGGCGGACGAGGGTCCTCAGCAGCTTCTCTTTGAGGAGAACTTTTTCATTTATTTTTTATGCAGTGGAAAGACACGATTTCCCCCTTTTTTTTTTTGGTGGTTGTGTTCTTGTTGCCCCAGGGCTCTCCTGTTGAGCCGGCTTTAGCTCGCAGTTAACACGGCATCCCGGCTCCTTCCAGCAATTTCCTTCCACCCCTCGTAGGTTGGAAGCGTTCCTCGTCGGTGTTAATTGAATTAAAAGCCAAAACACGCACCCGGGGTTAAACGAGTGAGTTACTGGTTCGCCCCAGACCTGACAGCACCGACCTGACAGCACCTCCAACGTGCAACTTTTATTTATTGTGCTCTCGTATATCATTATCCAGAGATATAGTTTTATGTACTTCCTAATCTGTCGCTGTGATTAATTTTGATGGGCAAGGTACCAAGCTAAACATTTTGGGATTATTATTATTTTTTTTTTTTTTTTGGTAATTTTTTAAGTGAAAGACTCGGATTTCCTTTCCAATCAGCAGCCGCCGTGGGGATGCTGTCAGCAATTTTCAAATATCACCTTTTCCTGCTTGTTTGGGTGTTTGTCTCAGTGCAACCGGATTCTTCTCTCTCTCTCCCTCTCTCTTTTTAATTTTCCTTTTTTCGGGGGAAAAAAGGTGTCTTGGTGGTGTTTTGGGGGGATTCCCCCTTCCCCCCCCCCGAAAAATAGACGTGCGTGGGACAAGCTCCAGGAGTGAGCAAAATAAATAATAGGTAAATAACTAAATCATCCCCTTTCTGCGTAGGGAATTAAATCCTGCTTTGTAAATGATTAACTTTTTCCTCCCATGTCTTAATGAACATTTTTCCTTGCTCTCTAATCCAACATATGTATCGCATAATTTCCCGAGCCGTGTAATGGATAAGCTGGGATGCAGCAGAGGGGAGAGGTGGGACCGCTCCCTGCCTCAGAAGGGACATTTAGCTGTATCCCCCAAAGAAAAGTTGGGGTTTTTTTTATATTTTTCTCTTGGTTTTGCCTTCTTTCCGAGGAGTTTGCTGCCCCGATGACACTTTTTGATCCCTTGCCCTTCCTCCGAGGAAGAGGATGGGGTTCTCCCCAGCTCAGGAGCAGCCGGAATCAAATAATTCTGCTTGGAAATAAACTGTTATTTCTCCCGCCGGGGGATGTCAGGAGGTTTGGGGCAGAGGATTTCTCCAAACTTCATCTGGTTTTAATGTAATTTTTTTGCATTTATTTCCACCGTCCAGCTTGGGCTCTGCCTGCCTTGTCTGACAGCTGCCACTCAAAGCCAGCCCCATCCCTGGGGGGGCTCTTGCTGTCCCCCTCCCCGCCTTGTTCTGGGGGAATTCAGGGCAGAAAGGAGCAAAATCACCCTTTGCTTGGCAGGGACCGTCAATTTGGGTGAGAAACAGCCAAAATATCCCGAAAGGGAAGGAGCGGCGTCTCCAATAAAAAGCCCTCCGCAGCAAATCCCCCCCCTGCGACCATAAAATACCAATTTTTAGCACCGAAAAGGAGCATGCTGGAAGGTGGGAAACGAGAGGTAATTTATGACCAGGGCATCCCCCCCCCTCCCCAAATCCTTCTCCCCTCGCTAAGATGCTGCTGCGACTCCACCTTCCCCCCCCCCCCCCGCCCCAACTCCATCCCCTCCTCTGCCCTCTCCTTAGGAGCCACTCTCCATTTATTCCCAATTAATTCCCTGATTATGCAATCAGAAACTTAAACAAGCTGAAAGTGGTTTGCGATTCGGGAATTCGAGGAGGTATTATTATTATTATTATTATTATTATTATTATTATTATTTTAATGAATAAACTGGATAAAATGAATAAATTAATGAATTAAACCCGCCTGCTCCCAACTGCCCCCCCCTCCCCTCCCTGGAAATAAAACTGCAGGGAGAGGCGGAGGTGCCGGCTCGTCTTCAGGCAAATTCTCCAAATACACATTTATTCCTCCCCGAGTGGGTCTTTTTAACTAAAAAGCGTGTTTCTGCGGGTGCGCTTTTAACCATGCCCAGCCATGCACATACCCAGCGCATATGGATTTATTTATAGGGACCGCTGAGCCAGTATGGGCAGGCAGAGAGATCCGGCGAGATGCATTTATAATTATAATTTATAATTATCCCCCGGTTTTATAGGGACAATTAGAGGCACACAAGGCAGAGAGCTGCAGGCGGAGATGCCTGGGGAGGGATAAAACCAGGGACATCCACGCGTGTCCCTCCGCATCGCCCAGGTACACACCACCACGCGTGGATCTGCACAGGCTTAACAACCACAACTTGGTATTTATTACTCTTAATTTTAAAGACCTCCAAGCTGCTTCGTCCTCGCTTAAAACCTCACGATACCCCCGGCGTTTAAATACCCCCCCCTGCACTTTATTCTTATTTTATCCCTATTTTATTCCTATTTTATCCATATTTATCCCTATTTTATTCCTATTTATCCCTATTTATCCCTATTTTATCCCTATTTTATCCCTATTTATCCCTATTTATCCCTATTTTCTCCCTATTTCTCCCTATTTCTCCCTATTTTATCCCTATTTTATCCCTATTTTATCCCTATTTTATCTCTATTTATCCCTATTTATCCCCATTTCCGTGCCCATGTTTATTTTTGGAGGAGGAGGAGGGTCCTTTTGCAAAGGAGGACGCGAGATAAAAAAAAAAAACAACCCACTAAACCCCTCAAATACCCTGAAACCCTGCCAGCCCCGTCCCGGGTTCCTTGAAGTGCCTCTAAATATTTAAAGAAGAGCCCATAAAGTGTTTACGTCCAGGTTGGCTCTGCATTAGCTGGGTCATGACCCCGGCTCTGGACAGACGGACAAAAGGGGCTTTTTTTTTTTTGGGGGGGGGGGGCTGGGGTTGGGGTGGCCCCCCAAAATCGGGGGGTGGGCTCCGGGGGAAGGGGAGGGAGCTGGGGGGGTAATTTAATCCGTCGCTTTTAATGTTTATTATATTTTTTCTTTTTTTTTTTTAAATTATATTTTTTCATTCTATCCAGATTGTGGGTTAGTTGGAGAGGGGCGGGGGCGGGGGGGGCAGCCGGCTGGGGGTAAATCAAATACACCCGCAACCGGTTAAAAAAACCCCAAAACCTCGATTTCTCTCCTCCCTCCCCCCCCAAAAAAAAAAAAAAAAAAGCAAAGCGAATTTCAGAGGAGGAAAGGGGCTCATCCTCCTTCCCCGGGCTCGGGGGGAATTTTAATTGCAGCTGGGAAATGGGTTTATTACCTCCCCCCTCCCCTTTTAACTTTACTTTCCACCTCGCTGTTTGCAAACTTCGCTTAGGGGAGATGCGAAATTGAGGCGGAAAAAGCTTTATTTAACCCCATCTGGATTCGGGGGAAAAAAAAAAAGACCCCAAACCCCACCAAACAACGCCGGGACGGGCCTCTGCCTTGGCAAGTTTGATAATAACAATAGGATTTATATCTTGGGTTTCTAAGATGGGGAGGGGGGGGGAGACCTTCGAGATTTTCCCGATTGGGGTTAAAAAAATGGCTTCAGCACTTCAGGAGCATCTTTAATTATTAGAAATATTTATTAGCAATAATACGCGGGGCATTTACCGCTAATGGGTACCAGCATTTGCGGAGATGTAATTGCGCAGAGACCTAATTAGACATGCATTTGTGTAATTTGTGTGGCTGTAAATAGGGTTTTGCCTCCGTGCGCCTGTGTGTATGTCGCGATACCCGCCGATATACACGGAAAAAAAACTTTTTTCTACCGTCCCCGGACCCTGCATCAGCTGCCCCGCACGGCTGCGGGGGAGGAAAAGGCAAAGATTCACTTAAATTTGTGAAATTTCAGTGAATTTAGGAAAATTTGGGAGTTTATTACGGATTTTTTCCCCCCGCTTTTTATTTTTTTTTCACCCCCCCCAAAAAAAAACCCGGTAAAAACTCCTCCCTGCCTTAAAAAAAACCCGATCCGAAGAGGTTTTAAATGGGGAAAGAAACACAGGAGGGAAAGAAGTAGAGGGAGAATTGCGGAGCTGCAGGAAGGGAGGGGGTTTCTCACGCCGCCTCTGCAAATGTAGGGGTCTGAGTGATTTGGGGGGGGTAGAAAAGGCAGGGCAGAGCCCTAAAACACCCCCCCCCTTTTATTTTTTAGGGGTTCAGGCTTTCCCGGAGCAGGAATCTAAAGATCTCCGCTGGCTGGAGAGAATCTTCCCGGGAGGAAAGGTTGTTTTTTTTTTTTTTTCCTCCTAATCCGGATAGATAAGAGGGGGAAGGTCCCCTCAAAGGTCAGTGGCAGAGAGAGCCCCCCCCCCCCCGCGGCGTGGGGACACGCGTGGAGGGGGGGGGGCTGCAGTGGGAGGAGGTCCAGCCAGTGGATGGAGTGATGGCGTGCCGGGGTGGCCAGATGTGGGGTGCTGCGATGGGAGGGTGGCCAGATGTGGGGTGATACCCCGATGTGGGGTGATGCCCCGATGTGGGGTGATGCCCAAGCGTGGGGTGCTGACGTGGGAGTGCGTCCCGGTGTGGGTGCTGTTATTGGGGGGGTGTCCAGGTGTGGGGTGCTGCTGTTTGAGGGTGCTCAGGTTTGGGATGCAGCTGTTTGAGGGTGCCCAGATGTGTGGTGCTGGCCCGCTTGGCCGTCCAGATGTGGGGTGTCACTGAGGATGTCCAGATGTGGGGTGTCACCCTAAGATGCTGTCCAGAAGCGGGGTGTCACCGCGGGATGGGGGTGTCCAGGTGTGGGGTGTCACCCTAGGATGCTGTCCAGATGTGGGGTGTCACCCTCAGATGCCGTCCAGATGTGGGGTGCCACCTGCTTGATTACGGGGTGTCACCTCGACGGGGGTGCCAGCTGTGGGGTGCCACTGTGGGTGCTGCCCAGCTGTGGGGTGCCACCCCAGCTCTTCCCCCATCACCTCCAGACGGCGACCCGCCGTCGGCGCGACGGTGACCCACGCGCGCGTGAGCACCCACGCTGCGCTCCCGCGTGTCCGGCCGCCCTCGTGCACCCCGGGGGTCCCCGTGCGTCACCCCCCCGGCCACGCTGCCGGCTCCGGGGCCGTGGCCGGCACTTTCTCCGGCACGCGCGTGTGCTGCCTGTCTTTCCCCATTGTAAACCGGGGGATTCCTTGAAAAGGCTTCGCACGGGTGTCTGGCAGCGCCAAGCTGTAAATCCAACTGCTTTATAGCCCTGGCAGCAGATGTTTTAAAGCCCTTTTCCCTCCCCCCGTGCCGCCGTTCATCACCCACCCTCCAGGCCTCGCCGTTTCTTTGCCTTCTCCCCACTCCAACCCCAATTTTTTCCTCTTGGGCCCCACTAAATCCCTTCGGATCCTCACTCGGCAGCTCCCAGGGCGGCCAACTCCCCCATCTCTGCATCCCGGGGGGGGTTGGATGGGGGAAACCCACAGGGAAAGATGCCCACGAGGGACAGGAGGGAAGGGAGGAAGGTCGTTTCCCTCTCCGGCGGGGGCAGACACCTCGATACCCTCTTTTCTTTTTAAGGCATCAGCGTGGGCATATTCTCATAGCGAAAGGCTGGAGGTAATTAGCCAGGGTGGAATCCATTGTCTCCTATAATAGCTCCCCCCCCCAAAAAATAAATAAAAAAAAGATATTTTTGCTCTGGTTTGGAAAATCCTTGAAAATATCCCAAGGCAACAACAACAACAAATTGCTAAAGCCTGAATTTTTGGCTTTTTTTTCTCCCCCCACGCCTGCTTCGCCTCGTTTTCCGTGGGACGTTGCGGGAGCCCTGGGGAAGTTCTGGCGGGGCCTCGGCGCATCCCCCCGCACCCCTCGGAGGGGAGGTTTGGAGAGGAAGATGAGCCTCCCAGGCCGGGTAACCATGGCAATGCGGATCTGGAGCATCCAAACACCCGGCTCCTTCCCTCTCCTCGTTAGCAGGGCCTGCCACGCTCCTGCCATGCATACAATATTTATCTTGATTAGCCAAACACGCTCACCTACCATATTGTGCTGCTGCTGAAGGAGAGGGGCAGGGTTTTTTTTTTTGTTGTTGTGTTGTTTTTTTTTTTTTCCCAGCCCTGGATGCAACTCAAGGGGGAAAAAAAATATTGCTTCCCATCCCCTCCCTGCACCCCTGAGCATCGCTCGGCCGCCACGGCGAGAGCCCAAATCTCCTGGCCAGGGAAGGGATGTTAATGAGTGGAAGCTCTTAATTAAGGATTTTATTTTATTTTTTTTTTCCTCCCCCCCCCAAAAATATGTGATTTGAGACCTTCCTTGGGCCAAGCCTGGTAAAATTTGGGGAGAGACATCATAGAGACGCCTCGTTTCGCTAAAACACTCTGGTTGCGAGGGGAAATAAAGCGGAAAAGGCGATTGCTTGCCTGGGGGGGACTTCGCTCCCACGTGCGATACCAAAATAACGTGGCCGTCCCTGCTCGCCCTTCCCCACCCCGGACGCTTCGTTTCGGGCCCCTTTTAACGTAAAGCTAGTTTTTTCAGGCCGCGTCGCCTCTTCATCACCTGCTCCGACGTGAAATGTGAAGGGGAAATGCAGTTTGCTTTAATTGTCTTCCGTAATTGGCTTTTCTGCGCGGGGCGGGGGGGGTCCGGCGGGGTCGGGGGGGTCGTGGAGAGGGGTGAGGGTGGCCGGGCACCCCCGTCGGGTTGGGGTTGGGGTGCTCGGGGCTGCCGGTTTGCTAAAAGCGTTTGAGAGTTGCGCGTAACACCCGTGCACGTGTGTTTGCACGCCAGCGTGAGACCCGCGCGCGCGAACGAGCGTTTGCACAGAGGCGCGGGATACTTCGTGCACGCGCGTGCAGGCGTGTCTGCGGCCGGGGGTGTGTATGACACCTCTGCACGCACCTGGCGGGCACGCCCGCGGGCGCGAGCGTGCGCTTGCTTGCAGAAGCGCGCCTGCACGCGTGAGCCCTCGGCGCACGCGGAGGCGTCACGCGCGGGCGCGCGCACGCAGCGCCCGTACCCGCGGGCGGGCGAACGCACGCGTTTGGCACACGCGTGTGCACACACGTGGAGCGGAACGGGTGACGGCTCCCGCCACCCGGTGCCACCCCCCGAGAGAGGTCCTGGTGTCGGGGGGGCTGCTGCGTGCGTGGGGGGGTGGGGGGGCCCGGCAGAGCGCAGTGGTCAGGATCAGGCCCCCCCCCCCCTTGACACGGTGGACGGTGCAAACTTCACCAGCCAAGTCCCAGCTTCTCCAGGCCCCTCGGGGGGGGGGCTGTGGGTGCGGGGGGGGGGGGGCTGGAGCTGGTGTCCCCCCCCACCCAGCCATGCCTGCAGAGGGGCTGCTCCCACCCGGGGCTTTGTCTCCCCGCAGATTTTAACGAAGGGCACCCAGAGGTCAGGCTTGGGGGGGGGAGAGCGGCCCACCAGCACCCAGCACCGCTGGGCTTCCCTTATACTGGGGGGGGGGGGCTTGGGGATAGTGGGACCCCCCAGGTGACTGGGGGGGGTGCTGTCCCCAAACCCCCTGGCTGGGTTTTCTGCTCGGGCTGAGGGTGATTTGGGGGTGCTGAGGGCTCTGGGGATTTGGGGAGACCCCCCCCGGGTGTTAAAGGGGGGGGGTTGGCCAGGGGAAGTGGCCCGGGGGGGGGGGGGTTGTTGCCCCTGCGAGGTGTCCCCATATAACAGGGGCTGGGAAGGGGCATTTTGGGGGTGTTCTCCACTCTGGAGCATTTTGGGGGGGATCTGCGTGGGTGAGCACCTTGGGGGAGTCTGCAGGGGTGCGCGCTGGGGGGGGGGGGGTCTGCACTGTGTGTGGGCAACTTGTGGGGTGCGTTGGGAGGTTTGGGGGGGGTCCTGCACCGGGTGTATGCAGCTTGTGGGAGGGTGTGTGGGGGGGGTCTGGGTTGTGCTGACACCCTTAGTGAGGGGAGTACGCGCTTGTGGGGGGGGGTCTGAATGCATTTGCACTTTAGGGGGATCCGCATTGGGTGTGCAACTCGGGGAGGGGGTATTTGGGGGGGGGGGGGTTGCACCGTGCATGGGCCTCGGTGAGGGGTCTGCACTGGGTGTGCAGCTTGGGGGGGGGTGTCTGCGTAGGGTGTGCGATTTGAGGGGGCGTCTGCACTGGGTGTGCACCCTTTGGGGGGGGGTACAGGGGTCTGCACGGGGTGGGCACCTTGGAGTGGGGTTTTTTTTTGGGGGGGGGGGGAATCCTCTGCGTTTGGGCCATGTGGGCTGTGCACGGGTTACCTGCGTGTTCACACACGCAGCTTTTGTGCAAGGGGCCAGGGCCCCCTTGGCGTACGCTGCAGCTTTTTGGGGGGGGCGGGGGTCCGTACGAAGCCCCGGCGTTCGTGCCAGTGCACGGACGAAGCTCCGTGGCTGATTTGGGGGACACACCAGCATTTTTTTTCTACCCGGGGGTGCAGTTGGATGTGTTTTATCCACCATGAGCCCGGGCAGGTTGTGCCACGCGTGTGCACCCGAGTCTGGGTCCGCTGGCAGCGCGTGTGCGTGCGTGCGCGCCGCATCCCGCAGCCGTGCATCAGCTTGCGGGTGACCGAGAGGCAGCTCTGCCACAAATCCACCTTTCATAGCCAAAAAATCCCCATTTCATGCCGCTTTCCGGAAAACCCCGTTTCCGACTCGGTCCCTCTGAAAAGCCGCCGTGACTCAGTTTCCCCCCGCGCGATCGCAGGTGACGTGGTGGCCGGTTCACGTCCCCTCTCCGCCACTGAAGCCGTGCCTGGTGCTCCCCTATAACCCTTAAAAAAGGCCCGTAAGCGCCAGCGGCTGCGATTCCCCCCCCCGGGGGCTGCCGCAAAGGGTCCCTGCGGGTCTTGATTAAAAGTAACTTTGGTGGAGAAGATCCGTCGCAATCGGTCGCGGCCGCTGGAGGCCGATCGGGGGGAGTGTGTGCACGCGTGTGCGCACATGTGCTGCGCGCGGGCCTAGCGTGTGCGCGCACGTGTTACGCTCGTCTGCCGTGCCGGAGGGGGACGCGCACCCCTGCGTGGGACAGCCCAGCCCCGTCGACCGCCGAGCCCTGGAGATGCTGAGGTTAATTAATAAGGATGTAAAAATGAGGAGGAAAATGGGAAATGAGCGGTGCTGGGCTGAGGGCTCTTCCCCGGAGCCTTCGTGCGTTCCCCCTCCTCCAGAGATGCTCCCAAATTCCCAAGTTGGGACATTTTGCTTTGAAAAAGAAAAGAAGCTCCGAAACTTTGTTCTGAGGAGATAATAATGATGGTAGTTAGGTTAGTAATGATAAGAATAACGAATGAGTATTAATAAGTAAATAATAAGCAGATCATGATAGTAACGATAATAGTAATAGCAAGAATAGCAATAATAACATCAACAATAACAACAACAATAATAATAACGACAATAATAACAATAACAACAACAATAACAACAATAATAATAATAACAACAGCAACAATAGTAAAAAAATAAAGGGGGGGAAGGTAAAAAAGGACTTTTAGGCTCCCTCCCCCCCGCGCTATACCCGAGCGGGCGGAGCGGGGACTCGAACCGGGGACGGAGCGGGGATGACGTGGGAGGCCCGGGGCGGGGGGGGGGGGGGGGGGGGGGGGGGAAGGGGGGGTCCGGAGTGTGGAAAAGGCTGGGAGATATTTAAGGCACTCCAGGCAATTGCTCATTCGGCGGTGAGTTATTACAGAGCCGAGCCAAAGGTTATTAGGAAGGATAAGGGCAGCCATAAAACCAGCACAACTAGCGTGCTTTTCCTATAGAGATTATCATTATTGGCTTATTAATACACGATAATTTTGAATTATACACTGCAATAAATAGAAAAGGCTTGACTCGGGGCTTTAAATATTTTATGAATCTCAAAGCGAACATTTTGAGTAGCACCATGTGGCTCCGACCCATCACACGGACTCGTCGCCTTTCTTCCCCCGGCCAAGTTTTCTTCTTCTTTTTCTTTTTTTTTTTTCCTTTTTTTTTTTTTTAAAATCCTCCCTCTCTCTCCCCCCTAAATAATAATAAAAGAAAAGTGGTTTGAAAGAGCAATCAGCTTAAATTGGCAACATGTGAACGAGGAGGAGGCGTGTTCTGCACATCCCCAAAAATAACCCATTTGGGGTTTCAGTGGATATTAAAATAATCCTGCGAGCCGGGAAGGAGGGAAAGCCTGGATCGGCTCCTGCCTCGCCGGGGCCTTTTTTTAAATATATCTTAGGCACGAAGAGAGGGAGGCGAGCGGAGGGTTTCTCGAGCTTTGCTGCAAACCCCGGGTTCCAAAACGAGTAAAAATGGGGAGTTCCCACCTCTCCTGGGAGGATTTTGGTGAGTTTTTGGTTGGGGTTTTTTAATTTTTTCCTCGATGCAATACAAGCAGCTTTCTAGGTTTTTTTATATATATATATATATATAAAAAACATCATTTTTATATATTTTTATATCATTTTTATATATTATTTAGGTTTATATATAAAACAAAACATTTATATATATATATATATGAAAAACTGTGTGTGTATATATAGTATATATATAATATATAAAATTTATGAAATATATAATATACAAAATAGATATAATACATAAATACATTATATCTATAATATATAAATAGATATATATAATATATCTAGTATAATACATCCGCAGTCAGTCCCGCTACTGAAAACTACTTTCCAAAAAGCCCCGGCAAACACAACTCCGCCCAGAAATCTAACTTCATTTCCTAAAAAAAAAAAGAAAAAAAAGCCAATAACAGGTATAATAAAAGCGAGTGGAAACTTCACCGAGGTTTAAATTCCTCTTCACATCCCTCCCTCCTCCAGTTTGGGGTTGGTTTGGGGTTTCCTCCCCCCCCCCCCCCCAAAAAGGCATTTTTGGGGCCTCCCGGAGTCCCCAAACCCCGCAACCCCCCGCACACAGACGCCGTTTTCACCTACCAGCCCGCAGCGTTCAAGAAATACAATTTTAGCTTAGCAAATCTTTCCCGAATCTTTCCGATTTACACCCAAACTCCGGCATCTTCGTCCCGGTCCGGCGGCTGCGAACGCGGCGGCGGCTCCGGAGGAAAAACACGGAGAAGCGAGGATTTTCCCCGATTTGCTCTTTTTTTGCGGCATTTCGGGTTTGGGGGTTTTGTTTTTTTTTTTTGTGGGTTTTTTTTTTTCCTTTCTTCTTCTTTTATTTTTTTTTTAAGCTGTAATCTCTTCCGGGGGCAGCGGGAATGCCTGGAGGAGGAACCCGCCGCCGCTCCCGCCTTGCTCTGTACAAACACATCAAAAAAGAGAAATTATTAAAAATAAAATCCCAGCATTAAACCCCCGCCACCCGCAGCTCCTCGCAGCTCCTCGTATTGCCCCCCCAGACCCCCGAATCCCCCCCCCAGGACCCCCCCCCTCCACCCCGGGGAGGGCTGCGCGGGGCTGCGCGGGGTTGCGCGCTCCGCCCGGGGGGGGGTGGAGGGAAGGAAACTCCCCGGGGCTGAGCCCCCCCCACCCCCATCCCTGCAAATCCAAGCTGGAAATTTGCTGCCCCGCTCTCCGCACCCGGGCTGCAAAAATGTGATTTTTTCAGCCTGTAAAAGAGAAAAAAAAAAAAAAATTAAAAAAATTCAAGTTTTGCGCCCGCTGCCGCCCTCCGCTTTTTTTTTAAGGCTCCTTCAGGTAGTAAGCGGTGCATGGACTGGCTTTTTTTTTTTTTTTTTCTCCCTTGTTTACAGCTACAGAAGGCAAAAGAGTCATAAATCTTGGGGCAGCCCACAGAGACAAGTACATTTGTATGCATCGTTAGAACCAGCTAATACCTCAGCCCATTAGCGAAGCAGGGAGAGCTGGAGTTTCCGGTGTACATTAACTTACAGTTAAATTCTGGAGGAAAGGGCATTGTGAATTAACATAAACTATATCCATCATATTGTTTGTCATCTTAGATTAGCCAGGAGAGAGGGGACGCGGGTGGGTGAAAGTTTCCCCCGAGCACCCTGGGCTGGGGCGAAGCCGTATTTTATTTTTCCTCTTTTTTTTTTTTTTTCTCTCCTACAAGCCTCAGGGATGCCCAGGTCAATGAGTTTTTATTAAGGGGGGGGGGTTAAAAAAATAATAAAAAATAAAAATCCCACCCCGTGTCGTTAATAAGCGGGGTGAGAAGCGGGAGCCTGGGCTGCTGCCGGCCGGCCGAGGGGCAGGTACGGGCAGGGGGCAGGCAGCCCTGCCTATATGTATGCAGCGCACACTCCCCGCTATTTTAATAGGCTTTTTTAATATATATATATATATTTTTTTTTTTTTTCTTGCTCCCATTTTCTTTCTCCCATTAGCGGATCAATGGCCCCTCCGCCAAAGAGCCCTCTCCTCCAGATCCATTACGCCAGCTATTTCCTTTCACTAATCAATGCTTTTTTCTCCTCCATCTCCCCTTCCACCCTTTTCCTTCCTCCCCCCCTCCGCAGCCTCCTCCTCCTCACGCTCCCTCCCTTCGCTGCCCCCCCCCCCCCCTTCCTACCCCAGCACCCCAAAAAACCCCAACCCATCGGCGGGGGTGAAGAGCCTTCATTTCACCCTCGGAAGGCACCAGCATCCCCCTCCCTCCTCATCCTCACGCCCCCACCCTCAGGCAGCGCACAGATAACGTGAAAAAAAATTTTTTTTTTAATTTTTTTTTTTTTGGGGGGGCCATTTTTTCCCCCCCTCCCCTCCTTCTTTCCTCCTTCGCCCGTGAAAGCGTTAAAGGTAGGAGCCCGGCACCCGCATCCAACAGCAGGCTTTTGTAGGGCTGATTTATGACTTCAATCTTGGTTCACCCAGAGTTCACGGGGATTTGCTGTTCCTGAGGGCTAAAAGATGGTCTCACTTGACAAGTGTGACTATTGGAAATGCCTCTCCCGCTCCCTCGCTCTCTCAACCGCCGCCTTTCCAGAGAGTAAAAGGTTTTCTAATTGAGAATGAGACTCGGGGGCTGCCCCCCCCCCCCCCCCCCCCTTGCTTTCAGAGCCTCAGGTATCAGGAGGTGGAAAGGGAGACCTGGAGGGGCTCGGCACCCCGAAAATCCACCGCCGTCCCCCTCGGTGCCGGTGGGTGTCGGGGGGAGACGGTCAGCGGCGGCCACAGGGATGCGACGGGCCCCCCCAGCCCTAATTCCCAAGGTAAATACAAATACCCCCCCGCCTCCGCCGCCCCCCAAATTCTTTTCCAGCCCCCGCCGCCGCCACCGTGGGTTTTAAACAAGTAAAATAGTTTATGGAAGGCATCGAGGTCTTAAACTCCCGCAGAAGCATCAACCATAAATTACCCGACGTGACTCGCTTCCCAATGCGCCCCGGCCCCGCGTCTCCCACCGCCGGGTCCCACCGCCCCCCCAGCACCTCCCCGCTGCCCCCCCCAGCTCTTCCTCCCCCCCCCAGCCCTGCCTCATCCTCCTCCCGCACCCCAAAGCTTGAGGGTTTCATTTTTTTTCCCCCCTCTGTGCAGCGAGCATCCGCCCGCCTTTGGCTGTAAAATAACCCTTGTGGGAATGTTAATAAGATGCAAATTTGAGCGGCGGCTAATCGCTTTCCGGGCCAGCGCACGCGTGTGTGTGCGTGTCTATGCGTGTGTGTGTCTGTATGCACACACCTAATTTATGCTCCGAGGTAACGAAGCGGCCGTGCTTTACCGGGATGCTCCCGGTGCAGGATGCGGCCCCGTGGCTGCCTGGGTACCCGGTGCAACAGCTGGATTTATGCGTGCGCCGTCACAACCTCCATATGTATGTGTCTCTATACGTTATCTATGCGGATGTATATAGCCCTGGGCTTGCAAGCAGCGAAAGGTAGCCGGGGGTGTTGGGTGGGTGCTCAAAGACACCCCCCAACGCGCGGTGTGGCCGCGCGCGCCCCGTTTTGTGCTGACGGCCTCTCCCCGATATACCGTCCTTACGTGTACATTATATACGTGCCGACTGCGGAGACGTGTGTCAGGTCATTGCATGGACGGAGCTACGGGGGGGGGGGGATTATAGGGTGATGTCTAGGGACGGAGCTATAGAGCGTCTGCGGGTCTGTATGTCCCCATTTCCGTATGTCTGCAATTCTGTACGTCCCCGTTGCTATACGTGGATGTATTTTCCTTATGCATGGAGGCATGGCTGCGCAGTGCGGTGCGGTGGGGTCCCCCAGACGTGCCAGCCGGGGCTCAGAGGGATGTCACCCCGCCAATGGGGCCAGCATGGGGGTCTCCAAGTGACCCCCAAAGGGGAAGGACCCCCCCGAGAGCGGCCGGGAGAGGAAAACCTTGGAGCAGAGCAGGGGGTGCCCTGCAGACCCCCCCCGCTCCCCCCGCAGGCCCCTCTGCTCCTTCTCCCTCCCACACTGAGGACCCTGTGGGTCCCGTGGGTGGCAGGGCCTGGCCTCAAGGTCACCCTTCCTCTTCCAGCCTCTCCCAGGGGACAAATTTGAGGGCTTTTCATCCCGAAACCTGACGGGCAGGAGCACATCCCAACGGGTACCCCCGGGCAACCTCCACCCCAACCCCTTCCTCCGCTCGGCATCTCCCGTAGCTCTCCTCGCTCGGCGCTTCGGGAGCCCTCAGGATTTGTCACCAAGGTCCCGGCGAAGCCGCCGTTCCCAGGGACGCCGGTACTCCGAGCCGAAAGCATCCGCAGCCGAGCGGCATTGCGATGCTGCTGATGCTGGATCCTTCGCAAGCCCCCCCAGCCCACCCCCCCCCCCTCCCCCCGCCACCTTTCCCGAAACCTGGAATTACTGGAAATCCACCCAGGTCCCATTCTAGTGCCTTATGTGGCTTTTTTAAGCTCAATTAATTTCCTTAAAATGATGATTCTTGTGGAAATGAGCTTTAATCCAGCTCCCCAATACTCTGCGGAGCTCCCGCGTCTCGAGCCGGTCCGTGGCAGGCGTTACATTTTGCTGGCACTTCGGTTCCCTGCGTGTTCACGAGGGCACGGTGGGACAGCGAGAGGGAGGCAGGGACGTGACAAGAAAGACGGAAGGAAGGAAAGAAAGACGGAAGAAAGGAAAGAAAGAAGGAAGGAAGGAAAGAAAGGAGGACGGGAGGAAAGAAAGAAGGAAGGAAGGAAAGAAAGAAGAAAGGAAGGAAAGAAAGATGGAAGGAAGGAAAGAAAGAAGGAAGGAAGGAAAGAAAGAAGGATGGAGGAAAGAAAGAAGGAAGGAAGGAAAGAAAGAAGGAAGGAAGGAAAGAAAGAAGGAAGGAAGGAAAGAAAGAAGGATGGAGGAAAGAAAGAAGGAAGGAAGGAAAGAAAGAAGGAAGGAAGGAAAGAAAGAAGGACGGGAGGAAAGAAAGAAGGACAGGAGGAAAGAAAGAAGGATGGAAGGAAAGAAAGAAGGATGGAGGAAAGAAAGAAGGAAGGAAGGAAAGAAAGAAGGATGGAAGGAAAGAAAGAAGGAAGGAAGGAAAGAAAGAAGGATGGAAGGAAAGAAAGAAGGACAGAGGAAAGAAAGAAGGATGGAGGCAAGAAAGAAGGAAGGAAGGAAAGAAAGAAGGATGGAAGGAAAGAAAGAAGGAAGGAAGGAAAGAACGAAGGACGGAGGAAAGAAAGAAGGAAGGAAGGAAAGAAGACGGGAGAAGAGCAGAGCAGCCCCGCTCGGGGCTTGGGACCCCCCCAGCATCCCCCCAGCCCCGCTCGCTCCCCGGGGTTTAACCACATATCCTGCGCCCGGGGGAAGTTTGCAAGGATCTGCCTGGCTTCTGCATCTGGGAAGCGCGTGGGAACTGGGCTGGGAAAATTTCTCCCGACCTATTATGTCATTAAAAAAAACCCTACAGCTAAGCGTAACCACCAGCGTCCTGCCTTCGCCCCTCTGCTCCGGCCCCTCTGGCTCCCCGGGTATTAAATTAGGGGGAGACGTGGCGCGGAGGGCGGCCGCAGCGGCGATGCCGCTCCCCATCTTGCTCCGTCCCTTTCGGGCGGGTTCGGGGTCACCGTCCCCCCGGCAGTCCCCTCCGGTCCAGCCCCGGGGATGGAGCGTCGCGGGAAGGGGAAGCTGGAAATGAGCGTGGGTGCGCTGCGTCCGCGGGGGGAGAAACCCGCCGGTTTTAGCTGCTTTGCAAAAAAAAAAAAACAAAAACCTCCTTCAGGTCCTGGGGTTTTGCTCGGATTGGGGGGGTCCCCCCGTGCCGGCCCCCCAAAACCGCCTCGCACCAGCTCTACCAGCGCCTGCCCTCTTCCTCCCCGTGGGTTATTGTTTTCTAAGCAAATAGAGATGTAAATATACGGCAGCTCCCAGGCGGCTTTGACCCGGCAGCGCGCCGCAATTCTCACTGCCATTTACACGTCCTCGTCGCACTTATTTATTTTTATTAAAATAGTTAAAAAAAAAACAACACCAGCCAGGAAAAAAAAAAAAAAAACCCAACAAAAAACCCAACCAACAAGGCAAGGAGGAGAGGAACCCTCGGCTCTGCAGGCTGGGGGGAATAAAGTGTATTTTCTTTTTTTCCAGGAGGCTTTCTGGGCAAACACTGCTCTCTTGTTCTTCGAATCACTTTGCCATCTTGTGGCTCTGGGGAAGGAGGGGCCTCACCCTCCGCTCACCCCCATTAATCACCCCGACAGCCCTCGCTTGCCGAGGCCTCTCACCCTTTTCATCTCCGGGTTTGTATGCAGCCGCCCAGCGCTGCCCCGCTCCGGCCTCGCACAATGACGCCGCCGTCGCCGTCGCCGGGGCATCCCCTCCCCGGCGCGCCCGCATCCTGCTCCCCGGCATCTCGGAGGGGCTGGAGGATGGAGACCCTTCCCCGGGCAGGGGGGGGTGATAACCCCACTCCCATATATATTTTATTACCCCCTCCAAAATGAGCAAATCGCCCTATTGCAAGGGGCTGATTCAGATTTCATCGGGGGGAGAGCTGCTCCGTTGGGTGCCTGGCTCTCCTGAGCAAGGACATCCCAGCCTGGACCACGAGGTTCGTTTAGAGGACCCCACCGCAAATAAAACCAACCGCTGCAAGGGGGGAAAACGAGGAGAAAAAGCGTAAATCCCCTCCCGTTGCATTTTGCTCTCCTTTAGGAGATGAGCGTCCATCTCCCCCCTGTATCCTGCCGTGGGGGATACGGGGGTGCGCGTGCCCTGGCGCTGGGCAGGGGTGTGTTTTCACCCTCGTGCACGTGTTTTCACCCTCGCGAGTGTGTCCGGGCAGCGCGCAACACGGATTTTTGCCCGGGGCAGGAGGATTTGCACCATCTTATGCTTTTACCCCGGCCGGTGGGATAAGAGCTGCCCGGGGGTGAGCACCCCAGCTTGACGGCACGAAATCCCGGCACCCCAGCAGAGCCGGCCGCTCCAGCGCTGCCGGAAAATGGCTGCTGTAAGCGAATTACAGCTCCATCCCGGGAATTAAATCACAACTCGGCGCTAACTCGATTGCACCTCGTATGGCGGAAAGGTCAAACGGGACTCACGCTAGCTCCTCGCCGCTCTCTGATGGTAACGAACGCTCCCGGGCAGCTTCTCCCCGCGCTAACGAGCCCGGCGGCGGGGTTCGCAGGGCACCGCGTTGCCCGCAGCCCTGCCACGGCCCCGAATTTGCACCCGCCAACCCCCTTCCCGGGGCTGATTTTGTCCCCTCGTGCCCAGACCTGCAAACCCTGCGGCGGTGGGGAGGCTGGGGCAGAGCTCCCGGCGCTTGCGGGCGTACACGCGTGTGCACGTGCAAGACGACGGCCGCGTGCAAGGCAAAGGCCCCGTGCAAGACGAAGGGCGCGCGCGAGACGAAGCTCGCACGCGAGAGGCGGCCGCGTGCAAGGCGAAGGCCCCGCGGCTTTGCACGGGTATAGCATGGCCGGGGGCGATGCGGGCGTCTCAGTGCCAAAGCATCGCCCCGGCTTGCCTCCCTTTGCACGCCCACCCACGCACCAGCCACCCCCAACGGCATAATTTGGGGTGCAGGGTCAAAGCGGGGCTGGGACCCCTTGTGAGTTGGGCAGGGTGAACCGCGACTCCCCCTCAATTCCTCCTTATTCAGGCAGAGCCCACCCTCCCGCCGATGGGTGCGGGCGGCCGAAGCCGCTTGGAGGGTGCCCAGAGCTGCCCCCCGCCCCGCCCCACAGCGGACCCATGGGGTGTTGTGGAAAATCCAAGAAAATTGCACAAATCCATCTCCAGCTGTACGTGGAGCCATATAGACAGGGATATATGTCACCTCAGCGCAGGTCAGCACGCAGAGAAAGGGAGGCAGCCGGCCGGGAGCGCGCGACGTTTGCCTTCCTGATTAATTTAATTGGAAACGCCGCAGGGAGAGGCACGGGGCTCGGCGTCCCCCAGCAGTGGGGCTGTGAATTTGGGAAACCCTCGGCCGCGAACCCCCTCGTTCCCACTCCATCTTCACGCCACGGACGTTCACCCGAATTTTTTGCAACGCGTGGGGTGCCCTCTCCCACGCCACCGAGCAAACAATGGGTGATAAATAAATGAGCATCCGATTTTAAATTTTTTTAAATATTTTTTTTATCGGAAATCCCGGCGGTGCATTAGCATGCGAGGCGTCGGGAGCGGGCGCTCGGTGCCGCGGCGTGACCTTTCCTTGCACCCGGTGCCGGGGAGGAGCCCGGCGCGGCGGCTGCGCTGGCGAGCGCGGGGGCTCGCGATGCAGATTCTAATTTGGCGATTACTGTCACGAAGTCATTTGTCACCCGCCCCGGGGAGACTGAGCGGACGGCAGCCCTCCGATGCTCCTTATTGCTGGCTTAATCTTTACAGATTGAATTAAGATTGGGGGACTTTATCAGCGGATGGAGCCGGGTGAAGGGTTACGCGCGGGTTTCATTTGTTCAGCCGCGGAGGGACGGAGGCTCCCACCCCGTCGAACCCGAAAGAAAGACCAAAAAAACCCAACCACCCTCAACCCCCACCTATTACCCTGTAATCAAATCGCCTTTGAGACGCTCTTCGGAATAAAGCAAGATGGATGGAGCATCCTTCCCCCAGCCCGCGGAGCGGAGGCCATCACCCTCCATCCCCGTATTAATTTTCCTATTAAATTAAATAACGTGAAGGCTTGTGTTGCTTTCGTGAAGCGTTGTGGGCGAACGAGCTCCCTGCAGCCTCCCGTCCTCGGAGCAGCACTAATTAGCAACAGGCAGGAGCGATGCCCTCCCGCCTCCCCTTTTTTTCTTGCTTATTAATCGCTGCCGGTAATAAATAGACTTCGGGGTGCTTGAGGCGGGGATGCGGGTGCTTGCGGACCTGGGGGCACCCGCTGTCACCCCCCTGCCTTGGTCCCCGGGCTCTCATCTGGGCCAGCCCCTCTGAAGAAGCAAGGAGGAAGAGGAGGGTGGGGGTCATCCCCTTCTGCTGCTATTGGGGGGAAATAATCAGCGCCCCAAGGAGGTGACCGTGGCCTGCTAACGAGGTCGGGACTTGTAATTACACGTGGTCGGGGATGGGGTATAAACTGCTGATAAATCCTGAGTCAGGCTACGGCCGGAGGGGAACGGTTTGGGAAGCTGATGTGGGAAATCCTGTGCGTACCGGGGAAGTTTAGTCCTGGCCTTGGTGGAGAAGCTTAATTCCCTTCCTGTGGCTTTTATGTTGGGGATATAAATCCCTCGTCATCGCTAGCCCAGGCTCCCTCTGGAGTCAGCGGAGAGAATCGGCACAAATCAGCTATTTACAGGAAAACGCCCCAAAGTGACCCCATCCCTTCCCACCCGAGGAGCTGGCCTAACTTTTCGATAAGCCACGATGGAAGGGGAAAGGCGAGGCTTAGCCACGAGGGCAGGCTGATCACCGAGGCCGTGGCCATCCCCACCACCCATCACCGCGCTTGAATCGCTGCCGGGAGCGGGTGGCCGGGTACCACGGCCCAGCCGACGGGGAATCGCTCGTTAACGGTGACGGCTTTCCCGGGGTCACGCTCATCTGTCCGGCCTTTACTAGGAAGAGATCGATTTAAAATCTGGAGCTTAAAGTCAAAAAATCCTTCGTAAAAAACGTGTTGCTGCTCGTTAGGGTAATCGGTTTTGCTCGCTTCGTTTGCAAGACCCCGGCTCATCCCTGCAGCTCCTTTGGGTACCCGGCCCCGCTCGAGGATTATTGAGTTTCACGCTGAACTTCACGTTAAACGCGCTCGGGTTTAGGAGAGCTCAACTATTTTCCACCCTTTTTCTCGCCCCGGAAAACCGGGAGTTTCAGTTACATCGCTGCGGGAAGCGTCTCGCCCCCGCTGATTTACCCCTCGCGCCTCGTTTTTGCTCATCTTTTTAAAGCCCGCTGGCTTTGCGTGTCAACGCCAGGGCTTTGCCTAAATATTTGGGATGCTCCTGCAGTATTCCTAGCTTTTCTCTTCAAAGGGCCAAACTTGTCTTGAAAATCCCTCGCAAAAATTGGAAAGAGGTGGTTTCACCCCAATTTGCTATAAAAACATCCCTGAGCCGGGGGATTTCAGCTCACTCCAAGCTTTTAGGAGGGAACTTGCTTCAAGCTCAGCTCTTTGGGCTTAAAAGCCCGGACTTTGGCACCCAGCCCTTGGCTTTAATGGTGTTCAGCGGCTTGAGTTGACCTTTATTTTGCAAGGCAATGCTTCACGGCTCTGGCTGAGCTTCTCGGAGCCGCCTGTCCGGGCTTGTTGGCTTCCCGGTAAGATTCATGGGACCCATAAAAACATCAGTTGTCTTTTCTAAACAAAGCTGTTGCCAGCCGTTTGCAGGGGAGAGGCTGGAGGAAGGGAGGGAGGGATGGAGGGAGGATGCTGTGCATTTTTTTTTTTTTTTTTTCCCCAAGCCGGCGAGTTGTTTATTTTGTTGCTGTAAATACGGCAGCGGTGCTGGCAGAGCCTCCGGGTCGAGGGCAGGGGCTCAGCCGTCTCCTGGCCGTCTCTCAGCAGCTCGTCACCCACGTGGGGAGAGACGGAGGTGGCATTATAAAATGGGCTGCGAAGGGATGCTCTGCCCCTCCTGTCCATCCACGAGGGATGCGTCTCCTTTGGACACGCTCCGGGTCGTGATCCAGAGCAGCGTTGGCCTTCTGGAGGTTGCTCCTCATTCAAGTTCATCTTCCAAAGAGATGGATCCTGCTTTCCTCATCCTGGAAGTCAACCAGTGACTTGAGACCTCTCCCAGGGCATAATTCCATGCGG
Organism: Mycteria americana; assembly: GCF_035582795.1. Lineage (NCBI taxonomy): Eukaryota > Metazoa > Chordata > Aves > Ciconiiformes > Ciconiidae > Mycteria > Mycteria americana. The sequence continues at coordinate 1,179,303 of NC_134390.1, forward strand.
GAAAGAGTGGGCAATCAGCCCAAGGGTCGGATGCTCCCCCGGCTCTTGGTTACTCATTCCCCTGCAAGGCGTTGTCCGTCTTCTTCCCAACCGGGAAAGAGGGGTAACTGCGGGAAGCGATTTGCTGCATCCCGTAAGCCGCGGTTCACGGTGGGGAATTGCCCATGCCGAGGGAGATGCTCTTCAGGAGGAGCTGAGCTGAGAAGCCCATCTTCGCTAACGAACCTGCGGGCGTCTACGGTAAAGAGAGATGGATCCTGACCGAAATGCCAGGGGACGGGCAGTAAATTACCTTCCATCGACAGAGGAGCACTTTCATTTGGACCAAAGTGCACTTTGCATGCATTTTGCATGCTCTTTAAATGCACTTTAAATTAATGCACTTTCAACTCAAACCCTTAGTTAATTCAGATTCGCCTGCCTGAGCGTTCCCCTGCAGACACGTCCCCGCTGCAGGACCCAATCCAGCGGCCTTCGTAGCTGGGAGAAGGGTCTTCAGGTTGGCTTCACCTCGTGTCCCACAGCTAAAAAAGTAGCGTCTGGTCTCATCTCCTTCTTGTATCCCTGGAGAGAGATGGGCGCTCGCCCATTCGCCCTCCGAAGGGACGAGTAGGACAGGAGAGACAACCCACATCTAGTGGTCCACATTTCTCCATTGACCCTGGAAGGAGCTGAGATAACCCATCCAGGCCAACATTTTCTAGCTAAATAAGCAAAACCCACAACTAGTGCTGGAAGAAACTATTCAGCCCTTCCCAGGCTTTCCTTCACTTCGAGGAATGAAGCGGAGCTGGCCCAACCTGCGTGAGGGTGTGCAGAAGACACGGACGTGGTGACGGAGAGGGACAGGGATTTGCTGAGCTAATTTCTATCCCAGCTTTTCACCCCATCCGCTCACTGTGTAGCCCCGTGCCAAGGCCATGGGATGCGAACGCATCCTAGCAGGATCCACCATCCAAAAAGCTGCTCTAGATCAGCCCCGTCTGCGGGGCGGCGAGGTGCTCTGCTCGCTGTCGTCTCCACGTTGCCTCCCAAAGGGAAATAATTTATTTAGCTCCTGTCCTACTAACTTTCCCCTGTATTGATCCGTTGCCAATTGGCTGTTCTGCAAGAGAAATGAAGCCGACAGCCACAGTATTAGCCGTTAACACGTCAGCAGACTCTAGAAAGGACAAAGTCAAGGGGATACGGTCTTCCTCTGCGACAGAGGGATTTTGCCAAGCTGTTTTTGGAATGAGGTGAAGATATTTGGGGTCCGGTGCCTCCACGGCCTCACGCGGGCGGTGGGATGTGGGTGGACAACCCTATCAGCGTGGGAATTTTTGCAGGTTCCTCTCAGTACCTCCTTGCACGAGCAGCCGTGGCATTGTAAAGGTTGGGTCCTTGCTGTGCCTGCTTTCCTTTTGGATCGGGGGTGCGTGATTTTGTTACATTAATTAGCCGTGTGGACACGTTTCATCTGCGTAACGTTAGTCATTTAATAGACGTGCCTAAATGAGGAGCTTCATGCCCAAACTCCTCTATAGAGTCCATGCAGAGAGCGCAGCACTCGCAAGTCTTAAGGAAGGGCTAAATTCGGGTGCTCATTGCAAACCCACCAGGAATCGCCCAAAATACGCCCAAAATAAGTGTCTTGCCTCCTTCCATTGACCGGACAGGAATCGAACACCCAGCTAAACCCAACGCCAGTTAGTTGGTGAAGCGGGACGGATCCTGTCCTTCAAGAAGGTGGTTGAACCCCAGCCTCAGCATCCCCTGGAAGGAGGAGACAGCTCATGATCTTGGAGCAGGTCCACAAGGGAGGTGGGTACGGGGGGGCTGGTACGCTGTAAATCCTCGCTGCACGGTGTGTTGGCAGAGCCGGCGAGCCCAGCAGCACCGAGACATATCTATAAGGGGACATCCATCAACATTAATCCAAATCAACTTCTAAAGTGGATTATCTAGAGCACATGAAGCCCCTTTCCGGACACTTATTCAGAATTACAGTTGGTTTAATTCAGTTTAGCTTAATTCGCAAAGCTAAACCGAATTAAGGCAGGCTGCATTTTGAACGAGAAGGTCCACGCGCGGGTTTAATATAATTTAGCCGGCCCGCTTTAAATTCACACCCTTAGTTGATCTATACGCCCCCGGGGAAAGCAACTTGGCAGGTAACCTCAAGGTAAAAATTACAGCGTCTCGTCTGCGTTAGGGCTTTGCTCTGCTTGTTCTGGGCGAATCATCCTGTCCCTGTCAGAGCCATACGCTGGGCTGCCAGCCTGCCACCCGCCTGAGTTGTGGCCGCTCCGAGAGGTCTTTCGCGACACATCCAGCAGCGTGATGCGAGACCAAATGAGATGCAAGGACAGAGCTGTGAGTGATGCAGCTACGCTCCAGGTGGAGCAACGTGGAAAATCACTCTTGGAGCATCCGCGTGTCTCTGACGGCAACCGGGTCCATCACGCACCCCGTGGATGGAGGGGAGAAGGTCCTGATGGTGGTAAATGGGATCCTGAGGGACTTTTAGTCTGTCAGAGAGAGGTCTAACGGGACGCAAATCCCTTGGGGTGGAATTTTCCAGCCCTGAGAATGGGGAGATGTCTGGAGAGGTTGGGGTCGCACGTGGGGTTGATGGGACGCCTGGCCATGGTCGCCATCACTTGGCAGGGGTGAGAAGAGGATGCAACGGCCCTGGAGGATGGGTCTCCAGGTATCTACACCCCCTCTGCAGGCACCGACCATCCCCCAGGTCCTTTCCAGAGGTCAGACCCCGACGTCATCAGGCTTCCTCACCAGCCACATCATCTCACTACCTCCATCTACGGCCTGATCCCCCAGACATCTCAGCAGGGTCACCAAACTTTGGATCAGGCTGGAGGGAGAAGACTTTCCCAGTCTGGGTGTCTCCTGCAGCCACTGAGATGTGGCTGTCGGGGCGGGATTCGGAGCACTCCAGGCACAGGAGACCACGAGCAGGATGGGACCCTCCAATCCTCCGAGGGAACGATATCTACGGCGGAGATCACGCTGGAATTTGGCTGCAAATGACCCTGTCAAGCTGGGCACCGGGAGGGGAAATGCCTCCACCAAGGCTTTGAGGAGGTTTCTTGTCTTCTGCTTGTTAATCACGGAAAAGAAAGCAGGTCCCTTCCCCTCCCATAAATCTTGCGGTGGCGTCAGCCCTGTTTGTCCAACCCTTTGCTCACGCTGCTTCCCAGCTCCGCTCCCACGACGGACAAACCAGGGAGGAAAACCGCCTGGCAGCACCAAGCTCCCGTGGGTGTTAAGCACATGCTTAAAGTTAAGCAAACATTTCCGTGCTCTGCTGAGCCCAGACATTAAAATCCCAAGGTTTGCTTTAAATTCCTGAGATGAATTTCCTGGTGCCTCCAGAGGGTCTTTGATTTTTGAGGATTTGGAGGTGGGTTTTCTGCAGATGAGAGGAGGGGAAATTTTATCTTTTCAGGGAAAATTGAGGCTCCTGCTCTGCATCTAGGCAGGACCTGGTGTCTGTATCACAAGGCTCCTGATAACTTGTCAAGAAGCCCCAAAATACTGAACTTAGGAGGAGTTATGAACATTTTAGTATTAACCTAAGAGCTAACTCAGCGTCTCCGCTAACTTCGACGGACCATCTTCAGATGCGGTTGATGGAAACCCAGCGATCTCCAGCCTAACCTCTCTCCTTTTGCTTGTCAGCGATGGAGAAGCAAAGCCCTCGCTGGAGGCAGAGGTCTGCTAAACATCTCTGATCGACCCTTTCTTATGGTGCAATTGGCTTTGATCTCCATCCATCCACCACCACTCCATCTCATCCACCCAGGACCAAAAGCAGAGGAAGGTCTGGGGTTTGGAAGAGACACGGAGCTGGCACAGCTCCCTGCGCCATCCCCCTTCCCCTCTAAATAAGGCCAAAATATTCCTGGTGTCTTCACATCTCCTAAACGTCTTGTTTCCATTAGTTGGTGGGCAGCTACCGAAGTATCTCAGCAGAGGGATTTTAACGTGAACCGCTCTCCAGGTAACCATTACTAGATCTTAAAAACATTTTATTACGAAGGCAAATGTATGTTTTAGCAATGCTCAGATGGCTACTTAATGTCATGTTTATCCCAGGCCAGACGCTTCTCAAAATGAATGAGACTTTAAGATCCAGGATCCCCCTTTGTTTAATGGACTTTAAGTTGTTTAAATCATCAGCTTCACTTAAACGTCTCACTTAAATAGGACGATCCATTTTTCTCCATTAAAAGTTCATTCATCACAAGTGGGGGATGAATCTTTCCATGAAGCCCCGATGGAGAAGAAAAACATCCACGCTGGGTCATGGCCATGGTTTGGCCGTTTCCACGCAGGGATGGACCATTTCTTGGCAGAACGGGCCTAAAATCAGCCAAGAGGCAATGGTGCAACCTCCATCCTCCCACGCACTGTGGCTGGCATGGATGCTCTTGGCTCTGGTGGTCTGATGGATACCCTGGACCCTTTTCCTTCTCCCGTTCCCCCTCTTTCAGCTGGAAACTCCCGAATTATTCCCCTGCCAAGACACTCAGCCCCCATGGTCCCCCCGTGGTGAGACAGAGGAGAACGTCTGACGGGGACAAGCTGGGGCCAAAGGCCACCGTTGGGCGTCCGCTTCAGCATGGACCGTGGAGAAGGACCACACTCACCTTGGAGAAGAGCTGGGCAGCAAGGAGCAAAGCCAGGCAATGGGGTCAGCGTGGCAGAACCTGAAATGGTGTCGGCTCCTGCTGCTGGGTTTTGCATTGAGATTTAGGGTACCGCGGTAGGACCAGAAAAAAGGTCTCCACCGACACGTGCAACCAGCCCTCGTGATGGACTCTTCATCCACAGCAGCTGTTAAATCACAATGCTTTCCTCTTAACTATAAGAAAGGAGAATCCTTGCAGCATAAAGACAGACCAAGCTTACACTCACCGTCACCCCTTTTATTCCCTGTGCACCCACAAATTTACAGCTGCCCCCCCCGTAACCCACAAAGCCCCCCCCGAACCTACACACCGGCAGCCGTTGCCTCTGTGACTTTGTATTCTCCTTGCAATATTCATGCGCGTAGGGTAGAAATGTAAATACATCCAGGCTGTCCCGCTTTGATTCATGCTTTGGTATCAAATCACATGTGCTTCCCCGTACGCAATAAATCTCTTTACGGTAACTCCACCTGAATTGTTCTTTGTGTGTTTCTCGGATCAGGATGAAGAACGGCGGCGCGGGGGGAGCTGCAGACCCCCCTGCCACCCACCGGCGAAATATTTCCCAGCACGTGCACAGGCTGACGTCTTCGGTGGGGTGGATGGGATCGCCCTTGGGCTGGTCCAGCATCTCCGATGCAGAACTCAGAGAAAGAAAAAAAGTGCTTTTTGGTGATTTGATGTGGTATAAACCATGGACTTTGTTGTCCTACCCTGGGAACGAGAACCTGAGAGCCCGGGGTCTAGGCTGGGAGCAGGAAGGTGGTCAGCGTGGTGTTGGAGCTGGGCTGAAGTGGGGTCAGATGTCCCTTTCCCTTTGCTGTTAGCCCAGCCATCACCTTGAGTCCTTCTGCCTGCCCAGAAGATGAGCTCCATCTGCTCACGGACCCCAAAGTCAGCAGAGGGAGCTTGGCACACCCAGAGCCCGACTCCTTCCACCGGAGAACTGCGTCCGAGCCCGATGCATCGCCCCTGGGAGCTGAGCTCAGCCGGGAGCCGTCTCACCCCACTGTGACCATGTAGGAGGCAGCACTTGGCCTCAACCGGTCCCCAAGGCTCGCTTGGAGGCCAAGGGAGAGAGACGGGAGCATCCCCTGGGCGGGTGGGTGCATCCTCGGGTGGGCATAACCGGGGTGTTTTCTCTCCGGCAGCAGCAACGTCTCCCTGGCAGTGTCCAAGTACCCCCAGCCAAAGAGAGTTGACCAAATTCCACCTGAAACCACCCAGAAAGGGCCGGTCATGGATCAGGGTGGCTCCATCCCAACAAGGGCTTGAGCTGACCCACTTCGTGTCCCCCCGAAATGGGTCAGGAGCAGCAACGTGGGGCTGGTGACCACTCTTTGGCTGAGGACTTGATTTCGGAGGAGGTTTGGAGACCCCCACACTCATCTCGGAGGTCCCCCGAGGCTCGTCCCCTCCCTGACACGGGACGCTTTGCATACCAGAACTCTCCCTCTCATTAAGATAACACAGAGCGAAGCCTCAGTGGAAAACTGAGCTCACAGATCAGGACAGATTCCAGGAAAAAGGGTTTTGAATTCTTTTTCCTTGAATCCTGGGGGAAAAAAAAAAGAGAGAAACCCTCACGTACTTCCAGGGAGAGCAAGAAAGATTGGAGACAATTACAGAGCCCGGCACAAAGCCCTCAACATCTTTCATTATATCGGCAAAATTAAAACGCGGGGAGTTGAGCATCGAAAATTCGCCGGCTAATAACAGAAGTAAAAAGTTGTTAATCAGGCACGTGACCCTATAAAATAAAGGGAATAATTGAAAAGATATCTAATTTATCTATTGAATGCCTCCAACGCTCTCTTTATCACTTAGATGGACAGAATATAATTGGTACGGTGAAAGCCATCAATCTTAGGAAGTGGGCTTTCTGTACAAGATACAACTATTACTGTCATATTATGACACCATAATATCAAGATCAATGACATTTTAAATGCACTCCAGTTATGGGCAATTGGTGACAATAAAAACAGTGACAAATTGATGAAACAAGCGCCAAATGATCTGGTGTCTAAAATAAACCATAAATAATCTTCTTCTTCAAAAAAAAAAAAAAAAAAAAAGATATCCGCCAAATTTGCAGTGGTTGGGGGACTTCTTCAACCGATCAATTTATCCGGGGACTGAATTATCCGATTTTCATGAAGGGACAACTTTCTGCGTTGATTTAAGGGTCATTCCCATGCAGTTTAATAACGTTATCGTTAGCATAATTGTTGCCATAAAAAGCAAGGTTCTCATTAAGCCACGGAAGTTACTCTCAGCTGAAGAGTCAACACTATCGTGCTGTAAACACCGAGGCGGGTTTTTTTTTTAACGTGTTATGGCACCGGGACGACGTTATTCCCTCGTGGTGTCCGCGGCCCTTAAATAAAAGTAATAACACCAGCAGCAATAACGTGTGGATCTTGACGGAGCTTTCTGCCGGCAGACCTGGCCGTGTTCCTCGGACCACAGGGGAAGCTGGGGGTAGGAGCGTGCCGGTCTCCTGGGAAAACCGGGGGGAAACCCTGCTTTTCCCCCTCTCCGGGGGGTCCCGCCGGCTCCCAGACCCATCCCCGGCTGTTGTCACCTCCCTCGGGTGGGCAGGAATAAAAGACGCCGAGGACAAGTACGGGAAGGGAGGATAGATCCTATAGGAATGCACCTGATAGGAACGGCTCCTATAGGAACAGATCCTATAGGAACGGATCCTGTAGGAATAGCTCCTATTGAAATGGATCCTATAGGAAGAGATCCTATAGGAAGAAATGCCCTAAGAACATATCCCATAAGAACGGATCCCAGGGAGATGCATCCTGGATCCTATAGGAGCAGATGCCACAGGAATAGATCTCATGGGAATGTGTCCTATAGGAACAGATGCTGTAGGAGTGTATCCTAGAGACAGGGATACTGTAGGGATAGGTCCTATAGGAATGGATCCTAGAGGTACAGAACCTGTAGGAATGCGTCCTAGAGAAATGGATCCAGTAGGAATAGATCCTATAGGAACAGGTCCTATAGGAGCAGATCCTGTAGTAATGCATCCGACGGGAATGGATGCTATAGGAGCAGATCCTATAGGACTTGACCCTATAGGAAGAGCCGTTGCAGCGGGCTGTGACAGCCGCTGCGGGATCCGAGCCCTGGGATCCAAGCCCGGCAGCGGGCGGGCGCGATGCTGAAGCCAGGAGATGTTGGCCAAGAAAGCCAACGGCATCCTGGCTTGTATCAGCAATGGCGTGGCCAGCAGGAGCAGGGCAGCGATCGTCCCCTGCGCTCGGCACTGGTGAGGCCGCACCTCGAACGCTGTGTTCAGTGTTGGGCCCCTCGCTCCCAGAGAGACATGGAGGGGCTGGAGCGTGTCCAGAGAAGGGCAACGGAGCTGGGGAAGGGTCTGGAGCACAAGGCTGATGGGGAGCGGCTGAGGGACCTGGGGTTGTTCAGCCTGGAGAGAAGGAGGCTGAGGGGAGACCTCATCGCTCTCCACAACTGCCTGAAAGGAGGGGGTAGAGAGGTGGGGTCGGGCTCTTCTCCCAGGTAACAAGCCATAGGACAAGATGAAATGGCCTCAAGTTGCGCCAGGGGAGGTTTAGACTGGATTTTAGGAAATTTTACTTCACTGAAAGGTTTGTCCAGCACTGGAACAGGCTGCCCAGGGAAGGGGTTGAGTCCCCATCCCTGGAGGTATCTAAAGGACGTTTGGATGAGGTGCTCAGGGACATGGTGTAGTGGTGGGCTTGGCAGTGTTAGGTTTACGGTTGGACTCGATGATCTTAAAGGTCTTTTCCAACCTCTACGATTCTGTGATTCTGTGATTCTGTCAGTCCTCGCCTCCCCGTGTCCGTGCCAAGGCATCCGCCGGCTGCCACCCTGCTGTCCCCAGCCCTCCCCACCCTGCCCATGGCCCCATCCTGCCCTCCTCCCTCCCTGAGCCCCAAACCCCAGGTTGGCTTCACCCCTCAGCATCCCCAGACGTCTCGGATGCTCCGGCATCCTCTGGCCGCTCGCGGCCTGGGCGTGGGAGGCGGCCGAAAGCTGTTTGTCCTTGGAGGCAGATGCTACCTCCTCATTCCCCAAACTTCTCCGAACGAACGATATTTTACATCCTTCAAGGCTGTTTGAGCAACACTTATTGAATTTGGCTCCAAACAGCTCCCTCTGATGTGCTTTCCCTGTCCCCCCCCCCTTGCTCCATCTTCTTGATGAATATGAAACCTGGCCAAAAGCTTGAGGAGCGTGAAAGTCTGACAGATCCTTCACAGATCCCAGATTCATTTTCCTGGAGGCATTAATGGATTTTCCTTGGCTGGAGGAAAGGCTTTGGCAGCGAGCTTGGGACGGAGCAGGGATGTGGAAGATGCTCTTCCCATAACTTCTGAGCTCCAGCCCCATAAAGGCGGACGGAGGAGCCCTCACGGCGTCGCTCGGATCCAGGGACAGGGACACGTGTACGCAGGGACACCAGGACAAGTTGCCACCTTCAGTCTTTCAGAAATCCTCCCCCCCTTTTAGGCGTTTCAAGCACCTAAAATCCAGCCCTGGGATGACGCTGAGCCCTCAAAG
>NC_134390.1:1193559-1210020 GCF_035582795.1 Mycteria americana
GCTTTGCAATTTGCTTTCCCTCCGCCGGGCAGACGCCAGCCCTGAGCAATGGCCCGTGCAGCAGAACTTGTATTCGGCGTCTTCCTCCCCTCCCGCCTCCCTCGGCAAAATCTCTCTCCCAAACGCCCGTCCTTGGGATGTGCTCCCATGGGTGCCGGCCCCCAGGGATGAGGGGGGACCTGTGAGTCCCCACGGGTGCGATCGGGCCGTTTTGGGGTGGGGGGACCAGGGATGGGGCAGCCCAGGAGCGAGGGGCAACCCCCAAACTCTCCACCCATGGAAACCCCCTGGGGCTCCTCGCTGGAGGATGCTGCTGGTGGGGTCGATGGGCTGCTCTTCCTCCAGCATCCCGCGGAGGAAGGTGAACGGCGGCTTCTCCATCTGTCCACCCGCCCGTCCGTCCGTCCAGCCGTCTATCCACCCCCGCCTCGCTCCATCTCTCTATCGCTGTCTCCTGCCGCCCGGGTGAAATTCATGACGCTGAGGGAGGTGTAAATCTCATCCAGCCCCAAAGCCGGGAGCCCCCCCCCAGCTCGGCCGGGCTGGAGCCGCCGCGGAGGAGAGCAGAGCAGCCAGGGCTGCCCCGGGCAGTGATTTCCAGCTGCCGCCAACTCCTGGCCCCGGCTCTCCGTGTCTCCCTGCCCTGGTTGGCAAAGGCTCGGCGATCCTGCGGGGAGCGGGACATAAATCTAGAGGTCAGAGCTAATACCCATTAACAAGCAACGCTGCTTGTAGGTGATTGCGAGGGATTCTTTATAAGGCTTTTGCAGATGAATGGACTGCCTGCAGCCATAAATACACTGATCCACGGCCTCCTGCCTCCGGCACCGGTGCTCCGACTACGCTTGACTTGTTTCCTTAAGGTTTCCTACCCGGCTGGAAGGATGATTACGGGGCAGAGCCCCCCCCCCCTAATGTGGGACGCTCTGCAAATCGCTTGGCCGCCGGGGAAAATGTCCCCACCGTGAACCTGGAGGTACCAAACGTACGGCCAAGGTGATGCTGCTGCATGGCGGGTACCGTTTTCTCAGCATCCCTTTGGGAACGGGGAGGGGTTGGGACCAGCCGGACCATCCGGAGCGATGCTGGGTGGGGGAAATCCTATGGGAAAGAGTTCAGCTTAGGAATTCCCTTTGGAAAACAATATTAAATAAAAGGGTCAGTGGAAATTGGGGAGGGGGAGGCACAGCGAGCCCTTCGCACGCTTACCGCAGCGTTTCTTGCTTGTACCAGCAAGTGGTCGAGCACAAGCGCTGCATCCTTGATCCTGAACCTGCGACCGTCTTTCCCTAAGGAGCTTTTTAGCCCAGCGCGAGCAGCCCTGGCTGGAAATTTCACCCCCCCCGATAAACGCGTTCATAAATTTCGAGGGCGGGATGGGTGTTTTCAGGAGTCACCGTCCGCGCTGCTGAGCCCTGCTTCCGTTTGAGGACGTAACGGGGGGGGGGGAAACGGGAAAGCAGAGGTGGGAAACGTCACCCCGATGCCGCTGGGTTCAACTTCCCCCTGGGAAATAAATGGGAAAGGAGAGGAGCATCCCAAGAGGGAGAGCCCTCACCTTGGGTTTTTCCAGCGGACCATAAAATGCCATATGTGGGTCCGAACGGCGGGGACCTGCCCTTCTTGCCGTGGGGCCACCGGCATTGCCAGCTCCCGGCAGACCCGGTTCCATGGGTGCAGGGTGGCCGGTGCCACCTGATTTTCCCTTCTGATTTTTATTTATTTTGGGGTTTTTTTGTTCATTTTTAAGCCCCGCATGAGCCTGTCCCCACCCTCCCTCTGCCCCAGCCAGCACCGTGGCAGCGTGTGCATGGAAATCTTCCATTTGGGTGTATTCCCGAACCTTGGAAATAGGAAGAAAAGGACCAAAACCCACTCCAAACCCTCTCCGATGCCCTGAGATCCGGCTCCCCACGCCGCTGCCGTGGGGAGGCGGGAGGGGATGCGAGGAGCCACCGGATCCAGACAATTCCCAGTCCCGCCGGCCGCCCTTTCCGATGCCAAACAAATAAATAAGGCGAAGAGAGAAAGACGGAGCTGACAAAGAGCCCCGGAGGGAGCCCAGCCCGCGCCGGGCGGCCCCGGGAGCACAAAGGCGATCTTCTCACCCTGTGTAAAATGCATCATGGCCACACAGCCCTGGGTAAATACCGGGAATTTATGGCTCCTTCTCCCTGTCTCGCCCCGCAACCGCCTCTTTGCATCCCCCTGAACTCCAGCAGGAGTTTAACCGCATCTTTCCCGGGCGCTGCCGGGAGCGGGTTTGGGATCACCGCCGGCAGACGGCTCCTCCGCACGCCTCCAGCAAAGAAATAAAGAAAAGCGGTAAAGAAATGCGGGGAGTTGGGAAAGAGCCTGGGTTTAATCCAGGGTCAGCGCCTAACAAAACCTGTTAAGCAAGGTGGTCAAAATCCTTAAGAAACGGTAAATTTTGGCAGCGCAGTTTCATGCTCCAGGGTGGCCAAACCTCAGGGCTGCTCTGGGGCGGTTCATCCCCAGAGCCCCGTGCTCGCCCCGACACCCCCAGCCCCAAATCCTCCTTCCAGCCGCACCGTTTCATCGTTTCTGTCACCGAAATTCAAGCTTGGAAGAAAAATTAGTGAGACTTTTCCCATTAAAGTGACCGGCTTGGGTCTGGCAGAGCGGTGGCCCAAGCCAACATGAGTTGGGTCCCAACTCAATGGCAAAGTCAAGGCGAGAGGTGCCCCAAAGCCACCCAGTGGCAGTGACATCACTTATCGTGCCATGGCCCAACCCAACCGTTGAGTTGGGTGCCAACTCAACGGCAAAGTCAAGGTGAAAGACGCCCCAAGGCCACCCAATGGCAGTGACATCATCCTATCGTGCCGTGGCCCAACCCAACCGTTGAGTTGAGTGCCAACTCAACGGCAAAGTCAAGGTGAAAGACGCCCCAAGGCCACCCAATGGCGGTGACTTTGTTCCAGCACGCCGTGAGGAACTTGCCCCTCGCTCTCAAAGGTCTGGGGCTCAGACCTCAAGGTCTCAAGAGCTTTTTATTCGGTGCCCAAACACGATGCTCAGCCCTTAAGGACATGGAAGCAAAGCGAGCAAAAAGGTCCCTCGTGCAAAGGGCTGTGGTCTTCCAGGCGGACTTTGCCGGTGGAGATGTCCACGCTCAATCCTCACCTTTCCTCCAGCTGCAGAGAGGAGAAAAACCAGCACCAAAATGCGGGTGGCCGCTATATAACCACGGCCGGAATCTCACTAAAGCCCGGGTTTGCTGGGAAAAGCAAGGATGCTCTGATTCGAGGGAAGCCAGCAGAGCGGAGCCCGCTAATATGGCAAAGGTTGTTACAACGAGGCCGGCAACTCGTTACACTCATTAGCAACTGGGAAGAGCGAGAGGAGCAGGGACTGATGCTGCAGCGGGGAAAAATTAAGCGAAAACATTAGGCGTGACTTCGGCGCTGGAAGGGCTGTTGGGAGGCAGGAACAGGCGGCTGGAAGCTGTTTGGGGGGTGTGGGCGGGGGAGATGCTCCCGGCGGGGGACCCATTCGTCGAGGATGGTTTAGGGGTAATGGAGCCGGACTGGGAAGGCGGCTGGCTCCGGGTCTGCGGGTGGATGAGGGGTTTTTTTTTGCCCTGAACCCCCTAAACCATCCTCTCTGGGGGGGAGCAAAGACATCAGGGCATGCTGGTGCCATTTTTGCATGCTAAAATTAACTGGTTATGGGTGAAAATGTCTATTTGCAACAATTATTTTTTCAAAAGGGGGGAATTATATTAATTTTTTTTACACGCCCAGCCCCCAAAATGCCCTTGCTTTCCTCCCCAGAGCCTCCCGGGCTCAGAAAGCGAAAAAACCCCAAGAAATTTGGGTGGGGAAAGTGCTATTTGCTGGGGGCCGCGGTGCCCATCGAGCCCCCGACACCGAACGAGGACGAGAAACGCTTCCAACACCTTCGCCGGCACAAAGCGAGGCTACAAATAAACCACTCAAACGGACGGCTCTTGTTCTAATCACCCCATAAAATGTATTTAAGCGGCCAGCCGGAGACTTTCCAGGGGTTTATTTATCTATTTATTATTGCAGCTGACCGGAGCATCCTTCTCCTAAAGAGCCCGGTGCCAAGTGCCGTGAGTTATGCAAAGGCAGGAGGGGAGCGATCGGGGAAGCGCTGCTGTAGCTCACGCCAGGACCCCGGCCGTGGGGATTTCGGGGACGGGGACACCCCAGACCTCTCCACAGAGGGTTTGTGCCCCCCCCCCCCCCCCGAGACCCCATGGGCCATTTGCAGGGGATCGGCCTCGGTGAGGGCGCAACCCCATCCGTGGGGCAGGGGCTGGGATGCCGCCGTCCGGGAGTTTGGAGCCTTGAATGGGGTGTTTGGGGTTTTTTTTAGTGGGCAAGGTGTTTTCAGGCACCCATTGCTGAGTTATATTTGAGCTTTTTCTCCCCAAAAAGCTGCCTTGCCGAGGGGGTGCATGGTGGCTCCCCCCATCCCACATCCTCTCCCCAATTCTGGCATCTCAGGCCCTCGGTTGGGATGTGGGAGAGGGATGCTCCGAGGAGGTGGGGGGATGCTCCAACAAGGTGGGGGGATGCTCCGAGGAGGTGGGGGGATGCTTGGACAAGGTGGAGGGATGCTCCAACAAGGCGGGGGGATGCTCCAACAAGGCGGGGGGATGCTCTGACAAGGTGGGGGGATGCTTGGACAAGGTGGAGGGATGCTCCGAGGAGGTGGGGGGATGCTTGGACAAGGTGGGGGGATGCTCCGAGGAGGTGGGGGGATGCTTGGACAAGGTGGGGGGATGCTTGGACAAGGTGGGGGGATGCTCCGAGGAGGTGGGGGGATGCTTGGACAAGGTGGGGGGATGCTCCGAGGAGGTGGGGGGATGCTTGGACAAGGTGGGGGGATGCTCTGAGGAGGTGGGGGGATGCTCCAACGAGGTGGGGGGATGCTCTGAGGAGGTGGGGGGATGCTCCAAGGAGGTGGGGGGATGCTTGGACAAGGTGGGGGGATGCTCCGAGGAGGTGGGGGGATGCTTGGACAAGGTGGGGGGATGCTCCAACGAGGTGGGGGGATGCTCCAAGGAGGTGGGGGGATGCTCCAACGAGGTGGGGGGATGCTTGGACAAGGTGGGGGGATGCTCCAACAAGGTGGGGGGATGCTCCGAGGAGGTGGGGGGATGCTCCGAGGAGGTGGGGGGATGCTCCAACAAGGTGGGGGGATGCTCCGAGGAGGTGGGGGGATGCTCCGAGGAGGTGGGGGGATGCTCCAACCTGTCCTTCAGCAGCCAAACCCCTGCCCTCGCCCCACGCCCGGCTCTTTCCCCCTCTGCCCTCAGCCCCCGCAGCCTCCACCATGGCCTCCCCCGTGCTCCCTCCCCTCTGAGCCCCGGCCAAGGGGTGGTTTCCCTGCGGGGAGCCGCGGCCCGGCCTGGGCCAAGCGCGGAGGTGCCAGGACCAGGCAGGGAGGGGCAAAAACCCCCTCCCCTCCCCACCCGTGTACCCCTGGCCTCGGCAGGAGCAAAGGGAAACCCACCAGCAGGGCCCACGGCGGAGCACTGCTGGGGTTAGAGCTGCCCCGGATTGCGATTTGGGGGACGCGTCTGCGATCTGGGGGACGCTACTGGAATCTGGGGGCCGCGTTTGCAACCGGGGGGGGGGGGGGACGGACACACGGACGGACGTTAACTGCAATTTGGGGGATGCTCCTGCAACCCGGGGGCTGCAATTTGGGGGATGCGATTGCAATCCGGGGGATGCGACCGCGCTTCGGAGATGCAATCGCATTTTGGGGCGCAGCTGCGTTTTGCGGACGCGATCGCGTTTCGGGGGAGGCAACTGCAAGCTGGGGGCCGCGACTGCAATCGTGGGATGCGACTGCAATTTGGGGGATGCGATTGCAAGCTGAGGGGTGCAACCGCAAGCTGGGGGGTGCGAGCGCCCTTGTCCCTACACGTGGCCCTACACGCAGCGCTCACCTCGTTCCCCCCCCCCCCGGGGAGGGCAGGGCGTAGCTCCTGCCGGAGGCGGCACGCTGGCCCGAACTGGGTGGACTGGGACCGGTGCCTCTTGGGGAAACTGGTTATTTTGGGCCCTTTTCCCTCCCCAGCCCTGCCCACGGGCTCGTCCCCCCCTCCCTGCCCGGCTGATCCGGGAGCTGATCCGGCTGAAAATGAGCCGAAAAAAATATCGCATCCCACTCCCCCCAGCCCCCGACCCCCCCATCCTCCTGCCTTCACCCTTCCCATCCCCCAAAAAGAGTGGGATCAGCACCACATCCCCCCCCCCAGACTTTTTTCCATCGGGAAGGGGATGTTGAGGCTCAGAGCGAAACCACCGTGTGTCCCCCCCCAACACCCCTTTAAAAATATTAACTCCCAATCCCTGGCGATGCGAAAAAACCCAACCCTTTTCCCACCTTTTTCCCTCTTTTTCCCCGCTGGCTCGGCCCCATCCGCACCCGGAGCGAGCTGCCGCGCGGATGCAGGCGCCGGAGCCCTGTAAATATTAATCAAATCGTTTTTTTTTTTTTTGCTCTGTTTAGCTCCGCGGGATGCAAACAGATGGGAGACGAGAGGGCTTTTTACCCAGCCGAGGAGCGGGGTAACTCAAACCTAATGAATTCCAGCGGCGGAGCGATTTTCCATAAAATCAATAGCAGGATACGAGGGTGTAAATATTTTATTAGGGGCTGGAGCGGACGGTGAGGCTCTACCGGGGGGGGAATCGCGTGGGGTGGGAGCAGAGGCCTCGATGCTCGGTGGAGGGGGGGGGCATTTTCCTGGGAAAGCTGGCAAAAAAAGGGGGGAAAAAAGGAAGGGAAAAGAAAAGGGGAAAAGCAGGATCCTGCGCCCAGCGCTGCTCCGGCGTCGGGAATTCCCACGAGCGTTTTTGGGGGTCCCACGGACAGGACCCCCCCCTCACCCCCTCAGCATCGCAAGCGTGTCCGGAGCGAAGGCGCTATCTGCTCATTTAATATTAACAAATTGAAATGAATTATTTTAATGCCAATTAACTTGTAGCTGTCCCTTATTAATAGTAATTTAGATTAATATTTCTTGGAAGCGGGAACGCTGGGCTGGGGGCTACGTGATTCGAATACCAGAGCGTGGCAGAGCCCTTATTTATTTTTTGAGCTGAATTCTCACTTTTTCAACCCAAAATTGGGCTGGAAGGTCTTTTCTTAGTGGGGGGGGGGACGAGGCAAAAGGGGGTCCCGTTTGGGACACTTGCTGAATATCCCATAAAAATCAGATTTCCCAGCTTGGCCCAAGCATCCCATTGCAGGACCCTCGTTGTGTCGAGGGGAAAAGCTGCCCCCCCCCTCCCCAAATGCCCCCAGGTGGGAGCCCCCCCCCCCCCGCACCCCAACAGGCGTCTCAGGGGGGAGGGGAATGGAGGAAGGGGGGAATACCCCAAAAATAGACTTTTCCGGGCTGTTTTCTAGAGAGAGCTGGAGGGGGAGGGAGTGGGGGGAGAGGGGCTGGATGGGGGGTGGGCAAAGTTTGCTGCTGCCCCTTCCCTGCGGGGGGGGGAGAGGGAAAAAGGGAGGAAATGGAGGGAAGAAAAGAGAGGAGGAAAAGAAAATGAGAGGAAGGAAGGAAGGAAGGAAGGAAGGAAAAGAGAAAGAGAGGAGAGGCAGAAAAAGGGGAAGAAAAAGGAAAAAAGGAAAGAAAAAGTAAGAAGGAGAGGAAAAAGAAGAAAAGGGGGGGGAAGGAAGAAAAGAGAAGAAAAAGAAAGAAAAAGTGAAGAAAAGGGAAGAAAAAGGGAAATAGGAAAAAAGAGAAATAAAAATGCAAAGAAGGGAAAGAAAAAACGGACAAAAGGGGAAAGAAAAAAGGAAGGAAAAGGGAAAGAAAAGGAGAGAAAGGAAGAAAAAGAAAGAGGAAAGAGGAAAGGGAACGCAAAGGGGCCGGACCCCGCTTACCTGCTCCGGGCGCAGCTCCCCGACGGGGCGGACGGGCCGGGGGGTCCCGGGGGTCCGGGAGGACTCGGGGGGTCCCGGGGGAGCTCCGGGGGGTCCCGGCTCGGGGGGTCCCGTCCCGGGGGGGGGGTCCCGAGGGGGCCGGGCCGGACTCCGCAGCATCCCCGTCTCCCTCCGCCCGCTCCGCCCGCCCCGAACCCGCCGCCGCCCCCGGGCCCCGTCCCGTCGAGGCGGCCCCGGCCCGCGCCGCCCCCGGCGCCGCCCCCAGCCCTGCCCCGGGGGGGGGGGGAGATTTTGCTTTTTCTGCCTTTTTTTTCCCCGCCCCCCCCCCCTTCCTCCGCTCCCCCGGCCCCGCCGTTCTCGCCCCGAGGCTCCTCCCCGCACCCCCCGGGACCCCCGAGTGGGACCCTCCGTGGGAACCCCTGGGACCTCCCTCCCAAGGAGAGCCCCGGGACCCCCCCCGGAGCCCCCCGTGATCCCCCCCCGGAGCCCCCCGAGCCCCCCTACGGAGCCTGAGCCCCCCGCTCCGGACGGGGCTGAGCCCCCGGGGCTGGGTGAAGCCCCCCGGGACCAGGCTGAGCCCCCCCAGCCCAGGCAGCACCTCCGACCCCTGTCAGTGCCTATAGACACCTATAGAGGGACACACAGCAGCGTGCTGGCACTGCACAGGCACCTATAGGGCCCCATTGCTCCTATACACATAGAGCAGGACCTATGGGGTACGTATAGAAGCACATACCCTCGTCCCCCCATAGATGTATACGGTCCTGTGGTTATAATGACACATGTAGGGCAGCATCTATGGGGCCCATATAGGCATATATAAGTGCTATTCCTATAATGATGTGTGCAGAGCTGGATACATGGGGTGCATCTATATATATGTGCATATATATATATGTATCCATACACTTCTATAGCTAGTGATGCACAGAGCTAGGTAAGGGCCTTGCATATAGACCCATATACTGTCCTGCTGCTCTGTGACGCACGGAGATCGGTATATTGGGTGCTTATAGACAGAGCTATAGGCTTACCCCCACAATCCTACACACGCACATAGGGACATCCCTGCAGATGTGTCCCCTACGTATGTGTAGGCGCTGAAACGCTGACATCAATACGGGGAGAAAAAACCCTCAAAACATCATTTTTTTGAACTCCAAAAAAAGAGTTCTCTCTCTAGGGCTGGCAATGAGGTGAGAAAGACGGGAAATCCCATGACTCCAGGAGCTGGCGCTCGATGCTGAGGGATGCAGGAGGGGCTGGGTTAGGGTGAGGGTTAGATATAAAAATGTTAATAAGGAAGAGGAAGAGGAAGAGGAAGAGGAAGAGGAAGAGGAAGAGGAAGAGGAAGAGGAAGAGGAATAGAAAATGAAATAGGAAAAGGAAAAGGAAAAGGAAAAGGAAAAGGAAAAGGAAAAGGAAAAGGAAAAGGAAAAGGAAAAGAAGAAGAAAAAGAAGAAGAAAAAGAAGAAGAAAAAGAAGAAGAAAAAGAAGAAGAAAAAGAAGAAGAAGAAGAAGAAGAAGAAGAAAAAGAAAAAGAAAAAGAAAAAGAAAAAGAAAAAGAAAAAGAAAAAGAAAAAGAAAAAGAAAAAGAAAAAGAAAAAGAAAAAGAAAAAGAAAAAGAAAAAGAAAAAGAAAAAGAAAAAGAAAAAGAAAAAGAAAAAGAAAAAGAAAAAGAAAAAGGAATAGGAGGAGGAAGAGGAAGAGGAAGAGGAAGAGAAATAGGAATAGGAATAGAAATAGAAATAGAAATAGAAATAGAAATAGAAATAGAAATAGAAATAGAAATAGAAATAGAAATAGAAAAAGAAAGAATAAGAATAAGAATAAGAATAAGAATAAGAATAAGAATAAGAATAAGAATGAGAATAAGAATGAGAATAAGAATAAGAATGAGAATAAGAATAAGAATAAGAGAACAAGAATAAATTAATACTAACAATAACTCCGTAGTAAAATAATAAATAATACTGTGTAGAGGGGTTAAACGGCCGGGCGCCCATGTGGAGGCCAGTGTGGGGCTGAGTTCTTCCTAGAGTTGGAAATGAGGCGAGAAAACAGAAAATCCCATGACTCCAGGAGCTGGCGCTGGATGCTGAGGGATGCAGGAGGGGCTGGGTTAGGGTGAGGGTTAGATATAAAAATGATAATAAGAAATAGGAAGAGGAAGAGGAAGAGGAATAGAAATAGAAAATGAAATAGAAAAAGAAATAGGAACAGAAATAGGAATAGGAATAGGAATAGGAATAGAAATAGAAATAGAAATAGAAATAGAAATAGAAATAGAAATAGAAATAGAAATAGAAATAGAAATAGAAATAGAAATAGAAATAGAAAATGAAAAATAAATAATAAGAATAAGAATAAGAATAAGAATAAGAATAAGAATAAGAATAAGAATAAGAGAACAAGAATAAATTAATACTGACAATAACTCCATACTAAAAGAATAAATAATACTGTGTAGAGGGGTTAAACGGCCGGGCGCCCATGTGGAGGCCGGTGTGGGGCTGAGTTCTTCCTAGGGCTGGAAATGAGGCGAGAAAACAGAAAATCCCATGACTCCAGGAGCTGGCGCTCGATGCTGAGGGACGCAGGAGGGGCCGGACGGCAGCGGGTGGGCGCGGGTACCGAACCGCGCTACCGCGCGGTTCGGTACCCGCGCCGACCCGCTGCCGTCCGTCCCCTCGCGCGTGGGTCGGTGATGAAAAAAAAAAAAAATAAAAGATATAACGATTATGATAAAATTCAAGGTATTTTCTCTCAAATCCATCGTCTGCCTTTCACCCCCTGCCCTTTTCACCCCCGGCTGGCCCGGGGCCAGGCGTGACCCGGTCATTGACTAACCCCGAGTCAATAAGTCTGCCGGCATTAGCATAACGCATGAATCCGGTGGCAGGGTGATTGATGAGAGCGCGGAGGTAAAGATTCTGCCAAGCGGCTGCGTCCTGGAATGACGATTTATCATCGGGGCTGGGAAATCATAGGAATCCAGATGACTTAATTATTGCGATATAAAGGGGGGCGGGGGGGGGGGAATATGCGGCTGTGGAAAAGGGTTCAGGGAGGGACAAAGTGTTGGGGGGGAAAAGTTATTGGGGTAGAGGAAATATTCTGATGTTAAAAAAAGAATCTGATGAACAATATTCAGGTATAGAAATATTCAGGTATAGAAATATTCAGGTATAGAAATATTCAGGTATAAAAATATTCAGGTATAAAAATATTCAGGTATAAAAATATTCAGGTATGAAAAATATTCAGGTATAAAAATATTCAGGTATAAAAATATTCAGGTATGAAAAATATTCAGGTATAAAAATATTCAGGTATAAAAATATTCAGGTATAGAAATAGTCAGGTATAAAAATAGTCAGGTATGAAAAATACTTGGGTACAAAAATATTCGGATATAAAAATTCAGGTATAAAAATATGCGGGTATAGAAGTACTCAGGTATGAAAAATACTTGGCTACAAAAATATTCGGATATAAAAATTCAGGTATAAAAATATTCGGGTATAAAAATATTCGGGTATAGAAGTACTCAGGTATGAAAAATACTTGGGTACAAAAATATTCGGATATAAAAAATCAGGTATAAAAATATTCGGGTATTAAAATATTCGGGTATTAAAATATTCGGGTATAAAAATATTTGGGTAGAAAAATACTGAGGTATAAAAACATTGGGGTATGAAATACTCGGGTATAAAAACATTGAGGTATAAAAACATTCAGATATAAAATATTTGGGTATTAAAATATTCAGGTATAAAATATTTGGGTATAAAAATACTGAGGTATAAAAATATTGGGGTATAAAAATATTCAGGTATAAACTTTCAGGTATAAACATATTTGGGTATAAAAGTTTCAGGTATAAAAATATCCAGGTATAAAAATACTTGGGTATAAAATATTCGGGTATAAAAACATTCAGGTATTAAAATATTTGGGTATAAAAATATTCAGGTATTAAAATATTTGGGTATAAAAATATTCAGGTATAAAAATATTAAGAGGAAAAACATTACGATAGCAAAATATTCAGCTATGAAAATTTCAGATACACAAATATTCAGATATAAAAAAGTCAGGGGGGAAAATATTAAGATATAAAAATATTAAATCATCAAACCAGTAAGATATAAAAAATTCAGATGTAAAAAATATTGAGATACCAAAAAAATCAGCTATGAAAATGTTCGGATGGGGAAATATTCGGCTGAAAAAATTCAGATGGGAACCTGTTCAGCTATAAACTATTCAGAGAGGAAAAAAATTCAGATCTGAAAATATTCGGAAATTTAGAAAGGCAGGTGTTCAAAATGCAGCCGAAAATCAGGTGGCGAATCCTCAGATGGGAAAATTATTTCGATATTGAAATGTCCCGATGGGAAATATTCGGGTGTAAAATGCAGATATGAAAAAAAAAAAAAAAAAAAAAACAGATGGAAAAAATTATTTGGATATTTAAAAAAAAAAACGGGGGTGGGGGAGGACCCTGGCAGGAAGGGCCGGGGGGTGGCGGCTGCCGCGGCGTTTCGGCTCCCACCCGGCCCCTTCCCGGGCTTTGCCCCGGCGTGCGGAGGCAGCTGAGGGTGAGGCTGAAGATGAGGCCGAAGAAGAGGATGAGGATGGTTGGAGCCTTCGCGCCCGGGCTCCTCCCGCCGCCTCCTTTCTCTTTGTCTGCGGCCTCGCTCCCTCCGTCCCTCTTTGTTTCTCCACCGGCGGCTCTTTGTCTCCCGCCAGCTGCCTCCTTCCTCCTCCTCCTCCTCCTCCTCCTCCTCCTCCTCCTCCTCCTCCTCCTCCTCCTCCTCCTCCCCCTCCCTGCGGGACGGGGCCTGGGGGGGGGGGCAGGATCCGGCCCCCGGGCCGGGTACCGGGGGTACCACCCCCCATTTCCCCATCCCCAAACGGGGCCAAACCCCGACCCCCCCCTCCCCGCGCCCCCCCCCCGCCCAGACCCCCCCTCCCCCAAATAAAAAAATGGGCCCGATCCCCCCCCCCCCTCCCCCAGCTGATTTTTGGGTTGGTTTTCCCTTTTTTTTTTTTTTTTTGGCACCTTGTGGGAGCGAAGCAGCGTCCCATACCGGGGGTCCCCCAGTTGGGTGCTGGGTTAGGGCGGGGGGACCCTGCCCATCGCTCCCAGTGCTCCCAGTAACCTCGGGTCTGCCCCCACCCCCAGGGACGGATCCTGCCCCGGGGAGGGGGGGGGGGGGGGGGGTCGTGATGGGGTGCAAACGGGGCCTGGATCCGACCCCATTTACGGAGCCGCGTGTGGCCAAGCCCGGGGGGGGGGGCCCTTTCCCTCTCTGACTTCTTTTCTTGCATGGAAGAAATAAAAGAAGACACGGAAATGGGGCAAAAAAAGGGGGAATTTCACACCAAAACTCCCTCCCCGGCTTCTCCTTTCCAACCGCCGGGAGATTTACGGGCGCGATCGCTCCTATAAATCACCGCCGCCTTTTTTCCTCCGGCCCAGGCAGAAACGCCAACACCTGCACCTGATTATTTCTCCTTTAAACAGAAAAGCAGGTGCCGACAGCCCCCGTGTCCCCCCCCCCCAAAAAAAAAAATAGAAATCCCGGTGGAAATCCCGGCGGCAGGATCCGTGCGTCTCCCCATGGCCGTAAAGGACGAAGCCGCAGCAGCTCCGTCGACGGGGCGTAAATCCGGGGGCGGTGGACACCGGATTCGTTCCCACGTCACTTTTGCATCCCCGCGAGGGAGATTTGGGGTGAAAAGTGGGGGTTTGGGGTGTTCTTGGCTGCAGGCAGGTGGAGTAAAGCTCTTTTTCTGGGTTATTTCGGGTGGTGGGTGTGAAACCCCCCCCAAGGTGAGCTCAGGGTTGGGGGTTTTGCTTCTCCCCGAATCCCCGCGCTCAGGCCCTGGTGATGGGGGGGTGGGGGGGGGGCCGGGCACCCCAGCTTTGGGGCGCCGAACCCCATCCCCGTCCCAAGGCGGCTGCAGCCGTCGGAGCCGCTTGGACGGAGCCGCGGGCGGCCGGAGCGTCCACCTCCCGCCCCAAAGGCCCTTCCCCAGCCCCACATTCCCACCTCCCGCCCCAAAGGCCCTTCCCCAGCCCCACACTCCCTCCTCCAGCCCCAAAACTCCCTTCCCAAACCCCAAATTCCCTCCTCCAGCCCCACACTCCCTTCCTTAACCCCAGCACCTGCTTCTCCAGCCCCACATTCCTTCCTCCAGCCCCACACTCCCTTTCCCAGCCCCACACTCCCTCCTCCAGCCCCACATTCCCTCCTCCAGCCCCACACTCCCTTTCCCAGCCCCACATTCCCTCCTCCAGCCCCACACCCCCTTTCCCAGCCCCACATTCCATCCTCCAGCCCCACACTCCCTTTCCCAGCCCCACACTCCCTTTCCCAGCCCCACATTCTCTCCTCCAGCCCCACACTCCCTTCCTTAACCCCAGCACCTGCTTCTCCAGCCCCACATTCCCTCCTCCAGCCCCACACTCCCTTTCCCAGCCCCACATTCCCTCCTCCAGCCCCACACTCCCTTTCCCAGCCCCACATTCCATCCTCCAGCCCCACACTCCCTTTCCCAGCCCCACACTCCCTTCCTTAACCCCAGCACCTGCTTCTCCAGCCCCACATTCCCTCCTCCAGCCCCACACTCCCTTTCCCAGCCCCACACTCCCTCCTCCAGCCCCACACTCCCTTTCCCAGCCCCACACTCCCATCCTCCAGCCCCACACTCCCTTTCCCAGCCCCACATTCCATCCTCCAGCCCCACACTCCCTTTCCCAGCCCCACATTCCATCCTCCAGCCCCACACTCCCTCCTCCAGCCCCACACTCCCTTTCCCAGCCCCACACTCCCTCCTCCAGCCCCCCACCCCCCCCCCGGCTGCCACATCCCCTTCCCAGGGAGGCCCCATCCCAGCTCCCACGGCCACGACCCCCTCCCCGGGGCGCCCACAGGCCCCTCATCCCGCCTGACCCCCGAGCGTCACCGCCCCGGGGGTGTCAGCCCTGTGGGGTGACGCTGCTGCGCCCCCGCCCCGTTCCCCCATCGCGGGGACGGGAGCCGGGGGGGATTCACCCCCCGAGTGACCCGGCCGCGTCCGGGCCCGTGGGAGCAGCTCCCCCGGGACCAGCCGTGACCTCGCCAGCCCCAAACCGGCAGGTTTTTCCCTCGAAAAGGGCTTTTCCCCTCGAAAAGGGCTTTTTTCCCCTCTAAAATGACTTTTTCCCCCTAAATGAGCTTTTTTTCCCTGTAAAAGGGTTTTTTTCCCTGTAAAAGGGCTGTTTTCCCCCTCTAGAATGGCTTTTTTTCCCCCTCTAGAATGGCTTTTTTCCCTCTAAAAGGCCTTTTTCCCCCCTAAAATGTCTTTTTCCCCTCTAAAAGGCCTTTTTCCCCTCTAAAAGAGCTTTATTCCCCCTCAAAAAGGGCTTTTTTTCCCCTCTAAAATGACTTTTTCCCCCTAAATGAGCTTTTTTACCCTGTAAAAGGGCTTTTTTCCCTGTAAAAGGGCTTCCCCCTCTAGAAGGGCTTTTTTTCCCCCTCTAGAAGGGCTTTTTTTTCCTCTAAAAGGCCTTTTTCCCCCCTAAAATGTCTTTTTCCCCTCTAAAAGGCCTTTTTCCCTTCTAAAAGAGCTTTATTCCCCCTCAAAAAGGGCTTTTCCCCCTCGAAAAGGGCTGGTTTTCCCCCTCTAAAAGGGCTTTTCCCCCCTCTAAATGGCTTTTTCCCCCTCTAAATGGCTTTTTCCCCCTCTAAAAGGCCTTTTTCCCTTCTAAAAGAGCTTTATTCCCCCTCAAAAAGGGCTTTTTCCCCTCGAAAAGGGCTGGTTTTCCCCTCTAAAAGGACTTTTTTCCTCTCTAAATGGCTTTTTCCCCTCTAAAAGGGCTTTCCCCCACCTCTAAATGTTTTTTTCCCCTCTAAAAGGGCTTTTCCCCTGCTCTAAAAAGGCTTTTTTCCCTCTAAAAGGCCTTTTCCCCCTCTAAATGGCTTTTCCCCCCCCTAAAAGGGCTTTTTCCCCTCTTTCTTCCTCCTTCCTTCCCTTCTCCCGTGCTTCCTCGCCCCGACGGCCGCTCGCTCGCTCGCTCCTTCTCCCCCTTCCTCTCCTGCCATGTCAAGAAGGGGGGAACAAAACCCATCTCATGCAAAGCAGCCAGCGAGGGGAGGAAAAAAAAAAAAAAAAAAAGATGTTTTTTATTGGAAAAGATGACATTTTTATTGTCTCTTGTATTGTGCTATTTTCTTTTTTTTATTACCCAGTTCCAGCTTTATTTTAGCCGGTAACAGAAGTGAAATTATTTTTCCAAGAGGGTTTTTTATTTTTTTTTTTATTTTTTTTCCCCCCTTTTTCATATCCACATTTCCTTTTTAAACACTCTATTAGAAAAATATTGCCTGGCAGCTGGGACGCAGGCACCGAGAGAGGCGTGAATACAGCACGGGGAAGGGGGGGCAGCGAGTAATAAAAAATAAAAGGAACCAATAAAGATTAATTATCTAATTAACAGAGACATAAAATATAGAGTGGAATAAATAAGGCTCTTGCCAAAAATTGGGGAGGGGTTTGTGCAGAGGG
>NC_134390.1:1210120-1243550 GCF_035582795.1 Mycteria americana
AGGCGTGCCAGGTCAGCCGCTCCTCGTAGAAGGCGATGACAATTTGGGGACATTTGAGGTTCGCCTCCTTCGCCAGCACCAGGTCGGCTTCATCCGTATCCTTCCTGGAGGGGGGGGGACGGGACGGGACACAGAGAGAAAAACAGGGGGGTCAGGGGGCTCTGGGGGGGACACAGAAGGTGGCAGTCACCCCCCCTTGGGGACACGCGGGGTGGCCTCACCACTTCATGAGGAACATGAGGTCCCCGCAGGAGTCGGTGGCACCGATGATCTTCTCGGGCTCCAGCCCCCGCTCGAAGCCCCGGGCGATGTCGTTGCTCTGCAGATTTTTGGGGGAAAAAAGGGGATTTTGGGGTGGGGTGGGGGGTGAGGCGGCGTGGGTGCGCTTGGGGTGGGGCGGACGGGGAGGGGGGCACAGCCCCGGTTTGTGACGGTTGGAGGTGACAGGGTTGGGGACACCGTCCCCAGGCTGGGGTCAGGGGGTGGTGTCGGTCTTTCGTGGTGGCACTGGGTGCGTGTCCCCGTCGCGGTGGCGCTGGGCACCCATCCCCATCACCAGATGTCCATTGTCATCGCTGGGTGCCCGTCCCAACCACGGTGACAATGGGTGCCTGTCCCCATGGCCGGGTGTCCATCCCATCACAGGGACATTGGGTGCCTGTCCCCATCCCTGGGTGCCTGTCCCCATCGCCGGGTGCCTGTCCCCATCATGGAGATGCCAGGTGCCTGTCCCTGTGGTGGGGACACCAGCTGCCTGTCCCCATGATGGGGACGTTGGGTGCCTGTCCCCATCCCTGGGTGCCTGTCCCCATCACGGGGACATTGGGTGCTTGTCGCCATCCCTGGGTGCCTGTCCCTGTGGTGGGGACATTGGGTGCCCGTCCCCATCCCTGGGTGCCTGTCCCCATGGCCGGGTGTCCATCCCCATCATGAGGATGTTGGGTGCTGTCCCCATCGCTGGGTGCCTGTCCCCATGGCTGGGTGCCTGTCCCCATCACGGGGACGTTGGGTGCCTGTCCCCATGGCCGGGTGTCCATCCCCATCACGGGGATGTTGGGTGCCCATCCCCATCCCTGGGTGCCTGTCCCCGTCACGGGGACATTGGGTGCCTGTCCCTGTGGTGGGGACGTTGGGTGCCTGTCCCCATCCCTGGGTGCCTGTCCCCATGGCTGGGTGCCTGTCCCCATCACAGGGATGTTGGGTGCCTGTCCCCATCCCTGGGTGCCTGTCCCCATGGCCAGATGCCTGTCCCCATGATGGAGACACCGGGTGCCTGTCCCTGTGGTGGGGACGCCAGCTGCCTGTCCCCATGATGGGGATGCTGGGTGCCTGTCCCCATCCCTGGGTGCCTGTCCCCATGGCCAGGTGTCCATCCCCATCATGAGGATGTTGGGTGCCTGTCCCCATGGCTGGGTGCCTGTCCCTGTGGTGAGGATGCTGGGTGCCTGTCCCCATCCCTGGGTGCCTGTCCCCATCACGGGGACGTTGGGTGCCTGTCCCCGTCCCTGGGTGCCTGTCCCCATCACGGGGACATTGGGTGCCTGTCCCCATCCCTGGGTGCCTGTCCCCAAGGCCGGGTGTCCATCCCCATCACGGGGACGTTGGGTGCCTGTCCCTGTGGTGGGGATGCTGGGTGCCTGTCCCCGTCCCTGGGTGTCTGTCCCCAAGGCTGGTGTCCATCCCCATCACGGGGACGTTGGGTGCCTGTCCCCATCCCTGGGTGCCTGTCCCCGTCCCTGGGTGCCTGTCCCCATCACGGGGACGTCGGGTGCCTGTCCCCATGGCTGGGTGCCTGTCCCGTCCCTGGGTGCCTGTCCCCATCACGGGGACATTGGGTGCCTGTCCCCATGGCTGGGTGCCTGTCCCCGTCCCTGGGTGCCTGTCCCCATCACGGGGACATTGGGTGCCTGTCCCATGGCCGGGTGTCCATCCTCATCACGGGGACATTGGGTGCCTGTCCCCATCCCTGGGTGCCTGTCCCCATCACGGGGACATTGGGTGCCTGTCCCCGTCCCTGGGTGCCTGTCCCCATGGCCGGGTGTTCATCCCCATCACGGGGACGTTGGGTGCCTGTCCCCATCCCTGGGTGCCTGTCCCCGTCCCTGGGTGCCTGTCCCCATCACGGGGACGTCGGGTCCCCGTGTCCCCACGGCGTTACAGAACAAACTCCCCTAACTGTATTCTCCTCCCTGAATAGTCTCGTTCAGCGCCAGCAGCTGCAGGAGCCGGAGCCTCCGGCCGCAGGAGCTGACCGAGCGTAAACTTCCTGATAAAACTAACGCTGCAAACCCAAAACTCGCCGAATCCAGCAGAGGGGAGCGGAAGGGAGAAGATAAGGACCGAGGAAATAATTCCAAGAGAATGAGATCACTTCAGAAGGCGGCCAGCCCAGCGACAGCGAAAACCAGTAAGAAATCAAGAGCCCACCAACCAAAATTAAGGGATTGGACTTGGGGATCAGGTGATGGGGGGTACGGGTATAATTGGGGGGCAGCATTTAGGGTGGGGGTCCCTTTCCGGAGGCAGCCGGCTCGAGCTGGCCCCTGAGAACTGATTAAAGAGGAATCGGAAACCTTCCCTCGGACCTGGCGTTAACCAGCGGGATCCCAGGGCGGGACCCCGTTACGGCGGCCGGCGTGCGTAAATCCGTAACAACGGCCGGGTGTCGGTCCCCATCCCTGGGTGCCTGTCCCCACCCTTGGGTGCCCGTCCCTGTCGTGGGGTTCCCCCCCCGCCATCTCACCTCCCTCTTCTTCTTGGCCTTGACGTCCTCCCCGCCGGCGGGCAGCCCTCCTTTCCTCTTGGCACCCTCCGCCTTCTCCCGCGGTTTGTTCCCGTCGCCTTCCTTCATCTTCTTATACTTCCTCATAAACTCCGAAATCAACTCCGGGCAATCCAGGTTCTTCTCCGGCTCCCAAGTGTTGTGTTCCCTGTCACCAAACGACCATCATCATCATCATCACCACCATCGTCATCGTCACCCTCCCCGTCCCCGGCGGTACTTACTCGGAGAAGCCCTTCCACTTGAGCAGGTACTCGGCCTGGCCCTTCACCACGCGCCGGTCCAGCACCTTCTCCACCACATACTCCTCCTCGTCTCCCGAGGACGAGCTGTCGGCTGGCCGCTTGCTCCTCTTGCCCATAGCGCAGCGCCCACGGGTCCTGGGTGGGGACACGGGTGGGTTATCGGGGACCCCCCTGCCACCCATCGCCCCCCCAAATCCAGAAGAAGAGGAGATGGCGGCGAAGGAGCGGGCGCTTCCCAATGCAATTTGGGTTAAAACCCCGAAAAACAGTAGGGATTTAGGCACAGGGAAATGTAATTTGGGTTAAAACCTCGAAAAACGGTAGGGATTTAGGCACAGGGACGTGTAATTTGGGTTAAAACCCCGAAAAGCGGTGGGCATTTAGGCACAGGGAAATGTAGTTTGGGTTAAAACCCCTAAAAATGGTAGGGATTTAGGCACAGGGAAATGTAATTTGGGTTAAAACCTCGAAAAACGGTAGGGATTTAGGCACAGGGACGTGTAATTTGGGTTAAAACCCCGAAAAACGGTGGGCATTTAGGCACGGGGAAATGTAGTTTGGGTTAAAACCCCGAAAAACGGTGGGGATTTAGGCACAGGGACGTGTAATTTGGGTTAAAACCCCGAAAAACGGTGGGGATTTAGGCACAGGGACATGTAATTTGGGTTAAAACCCTGAAAAACAGTGGGGATTTAGGCACAGGGACGTGTAATATGGGTTAAAACCCCGAAAAACGGTGGGCATTTAGGCACAGGGAATGTAATTTGGGTTAAAACCCCGAAAAACGCTGGGGATTTAGGCACAGAGAAACGCTTTGGTGGAAAAGCCCATTTTTCCACCAATTTATAACACGGCAACAAAAAACTCACGCCTTTTTTAGGGGGTTTAAAGGCGAATTAAAAAGGGGGGGGGGAAGAGGGGGAACCCCACACTCCCCCTGTTTTGGGGTGAGTTTGCTGCTTAACAGCAAAGCCCCACAAGTTAAAACCCCAGGGGTTTAAAAAAAACCCCAGGTTTTAAGGCACGCAGCCAAAACGTGGGGGGTTTTTAAGCCTTGGTTTTAGCGGGTTTTTCTAAATTCAGCCTTAAAAAAAACGATGGAGCCAGGAAATTCCTCGTCCTCCCTGTTCCCTGGGCGGCATTTCCTGACAGGGCCGGGCGGCGAAGGCCCAAACCAGTGTGATTTATCGGCGGTGGGTTTGGGTGTAAAAGGGGCGGGTTTGGGTGTAAAAGGGGCAGTTTTGGGTGTAAAAAGGGCAGTTTTGGGGTGTAAAAGGGACAGGTTCGGGTGTAAAAAGGGCAGGTTTGGATGTAAAAGGGATGGGGACGGAGCCCCGGGGCATCGCATCTCTAAAGCCGCGTGTGGAAGCCCCGGAGGAACAAAAGAAAAGCGCCGTTTTGAGGCAAAAAGCGCTGTTTTGAGGCAAAAAGTGCTGTTCTGAGGCAAAAAGCACCGCTTTGAGGCAAAAAAAGAGCCGCTTTGAGGCAAAAAAGGGCCCGTTTGAGGTAAAAAAAGGACCCATTTGGTTCGGCCTGGCTTGTCCCGGGGCCGGCCCGGTCCCGGGGGCGGCGGGGGCCCGAGCCGGCCCCGGTGTCAAGGCGCTGCACAGAGGACCGGGCCGCGAGGGCGGGGCGAGCAGCGCGCCACCTCTCCCCATTGGCCGACGGCGCCGCCGCATCCGCCTGCGCATTGGCTGAGCGCGCCGCCGCTCGCCACCGCCCCGCCCCGCCCCCCAGGCACCGTTGGCCCAGCCGGCCGTCACTCCGCGCGCCGTCCCTCCCCTCCGCCGCCGCCATTGGCCGAACGGGGAGCCGCTCGCCCCTACCGCCGCCATTGGCCAGCGCGCCTGCCCATCCCGCCGGCGGGGCCCGCCCCCGCCCTGCCCCCCATTCATCCGCCGCCCGCCGCCGCTACCTGGGCGGGGAGCGGCTCCGGCGCGGGCCCGTCCGCCGCGGTCTGGCCGCCCCTCCGAGCCGCCGCCGCTCCGCGCTCCGCCCGCCAAAACCGCCCGCAGCGCGCAGGCGCCGCCGGCCGCGCTCCGCGCATGCGTCCGCCCGCCCCCCCCTCCGTCCGCCGCCCCGCGTTGCGCATGCGCCGAGCGAGGTCCACCTTGGGCGCCGGCGGGCGGGCGGCCCCTCCTCGCCGCCGCCGGGACTCGCCGCCGCGGCGCCGCCGCGCCCTGCTGCTGCCGCCCGCCGCGCCGCACTCGCCGACCTCCGCCGGGCCCGCCGCCGGGCAGCGCTGAGCGACGGCCGCACCCGCCAATGGGAACGGCCGCGCCGCGGCGCTAGCCAATGAGAGAGAGGCGTGAGGCGGGATCGCCAGCGAGGGAGCCAATCGGAGGAGAGCCGGGGAGTCCCCAGGCCGGAGCGGGAAAAGCGGCGCAGGGCGGGGCCGCGGCGGCCTCGCCCAATCCGTGAGGCGCGGAGGCGGGATCTCCCCCGCCGCGGCCAACCGGCGGCGGCAGCGCGGGCGGAGCGGCTGGGCGCCGCCAATGAGGCCGCGTCGCTCGGGCCCGCCGCCCAATGGGAGGCGGCGCGGGGGCGCGGCGCGGGCGGTGCCGCCCAATGGGAGCGGCCGGGGGGCGGGCGGACGGCGGGGGCGGCGGAGTGAGGCGGCGGCGCTCGCGTCGCTCGGCCCCTTTCTGTGTCGGCGCCTCGCAGAGGGAGCATCGCGCGCTGAGCCGCCCGCCGACCAGCCCGCCCAGCCCCGCGCCGCCGCCATGGCCAAGTCCGAGGTAAGCGCCCCGCCGCCCCCCAGCCCCGCCCCGCCCCGCCGCCGGCCCCCGCCGCCCGCCGCGGCCTCCCCGCCCCCGCCGCCCCGCTCGCCGCCGCGCGGGCCGCGCGTACTGCGCCTGCGCGCGTCGCCCGCCCGCCGCCCTCTGCGCAGGCGCCGACGGCCCGCTGCGCGCCGGGGGGCCCCCGCGGCGCATGCGCAGCCCCGCGCGCGCCCGCTCTCTCTCTCCCCCCCCCCCCCCCTCCCCTCCCCTCCCCGCCGCGGCTCCCCGCGCGCGGGGCCACGTGCGCGCCTTTGTGCTCGGGTGGGCGATGGCGGCCGCGCCGCCTCCGCGCATGCGCGGGGCGCAGGTCGGGCCTGGGGGCGGCGGGATGGCGGGGGGGGGGGGGGTCAGGGCGGGGACGGAGACCGGGCCCCGGTGGTGATGTGGGCCTCCCCACGGATGGGCCCTGGGAGGGCTCGGGGGTCCCTTTGGGGCCAGGGCAGCCCCACAGATGGGGGCTGCGGGGGTCTCAGGGGCCTGGGAGGGCCCACAGATGGGGGCTGGGGGCGGTCAGGAGCCAGGGCAGCCCCACAGATGGGCCCTGGGGGGGCTCAGGGGCCTGGGGGGGGGCACAGATGGGCCCTGGGGGGGATCACGGGCCTGGGGGCCCCACAGATGGGGGTTGGGTGAGCTCAGGGTCCCTTTAGGTCCTGGACGGCCCCACAGATGAGGCCTGGGAGGGTTTAGGGTCTCCTTGAGGCCTGAGCAGCACCACAGATTAGGACTGGGGGGGAGCCCAGGGTTCCTTTGGGGTCTGGGCAGCCCCACTGATTGGCATTGGGGGTCTCAGGCCCCTTGAAGAGTCAGAGATTGGGGCAGGGGGATCACAGGGCCTTCCCAGGGCCTGGTCAGCCCCATAAATGGAGGCTGGGGTCCTCAGGGTCTCCGTGGGGCCTGTGCAGCCCCACAGGTTGGCACTGGAGGTCTCAGGGGGCCTGGGCAAGCCCATAGATGGGGGCTGGGGTTGGCAGGGTCTTCGTAGGGCTGGAGGGGGGCTGAGGGAGGGGGGGCTGGCTGGGAAGCGGCCCCCCCTGGGGCTGGAGGAGTGCAGGGAGGCCCCATAGAGAGGGTTTGGGGGGTGATGGGGCCTGTTTGGGGCTGAAGATGGATACGACGGAGTGCGCTGGGTCCAGTGAGGCGGGGCTGGGGGTGACAGAGACTCCCTGGAGCTGGGGGATCCAAGGCAATCCCATGGAGGTGGGCTCGGGGTGCCAGGGCCTCTCGATGTGGGAGGCAGGGGTGTCCGACCCCCCTCACCCCCGTGTCACCACCTCCCCGCAGTCTCCGAAGGAGCCCGAGCAGCTCCGCAAGCTCTTCATCGGCGGCCTCAGCTTCGAAACCACAGACGAGAGCCTCCGCAGCCACTTCGAGCAATGGGGCACCCTGACCGACTGCGTGGTAAGGCCCCCCAAACTCCCACTGTGCCCCCCACCTCCTCCCCGGCCTCCTCTTTGCCCCCAGCACCTCCTTGGGGGGGAGGTGACAAGTGTCAGCCCTCGGTGACCCGGCGCTGACGGGGTCTGGGGCGTAACGATGTCGTTAACGGAGGAGAGCGGCTGCGAGGGCAGGAGCGGGAGGTGGAGGAGCTGAGGGAAAGGAGCCACGTCCCCATGGAGGGGGTCTGCTGCCTTGTGGGGGGGCTTCGCACCGTGCCCTGACGTGTCTCTGCCCTCCCAGGTGATGAGGGACCCAAACACCAAACGCTCGCGAGGCTTCGGTTTCGTCACGTATTCCTCAGTGGAAGAGGTCGACGCCGCCATGAACGCCCGGCCGCACAAAGTGGACGGCAGAGTCGTTGAACCAAAGAGGGCCGTATCCAGAGAGGTAAGGAGGAGCCGTGACCGTCCCCGGGAGCTCGGGAGGGGGCTCAGACCCCACTGGATGGGGCTGGTAGAGCCCAGGGCTGCTTTGGGGGATGACGGGGGGCTGCCCCGACCCCAAACCCACGCCGCCGTACTCCCACAGGACTCCCAGCGGCCCGGAGCCCACCTCACAGTCAAGAAGATCTTTGTGGGCGGCATCAAGGAGGACACGGAGGAGCATCACTTGAGAGACTATTTTGGCCAATATGGCAAAATCGAAGTCATCGAGATCATGACGGACCGCGGCAGCGGCAAGAAGAGGGGCTTCGCCTTCGTCACCTTCGACGACCACGACTCCGTCGACAAGATAGTCAGTAAGTCTGGCCAAAAGTGTGCCAAAAGGGAGGGGGACACCCGGCTTTGTGCCCCCCTCCCCTAAATCTCTCCTTTTTCCCCTCCCCGCAGTTCAGAAATACCACACTGTGAACGGGCACAACTGCGAGGTGAGGAAAGCTCTCTCGAAGCAGGAGATGGCCAGCGCCTCAGCCAGCCAGAGAGGTGAGCACACGGCTCAGCCCCCGGCTCCCCCCCGCCCCGAGCTGCCGCTAGACCTCGCTGCCTGTGCTGTTCCTAAAGGCTGTCCCCCCCCTCCGCCCCCTCTCCTAGGCCGCAGCGGTTCCGGGAATTTTGGCGGCGGCCGCGGAGGCGGATTCGGCGGTAACGACAACTTCAGTCGCGGCGGCAACTTCGGCGGCCGTGGTAAGTGGTTCGGCGGGACCCGTCCGGCTGCCAGCCGCAAGGGACGCCGCCGGCTCGAGACGCAGCTCAAAACCTAGCCCAAACGCCGCCGCCGCTCCGGCTGCCACCGCTCCGGCTCCCGGCCCCCCTCGGCCCGGCCAGAGCGCCGCTCCTCCTCCCTCCACGCCGGGATTTCGGCACCCCGAACTTTTCTCTCCGGCAGCTCTAAACCGCCCGGCCCCGCGTGGACGGATTGAACCACAACGGTTTGTTCTTTTCAGGTGGGTTTGGTGGCAGCCGCGGTGGCGGTTATGGCGGCGGCGGAGACGGCTATAATGGATTTGGCAATGACGGTAAGGCCAGAGCGGGATTTCTCCGACGGGCAGCGGCCAACGCGCCCAGCCGCTCGCCGAGGACGCCAGCCGGCCCTGTGGCCCGGCCCAGACAGCAGACGCAGCCCACCGCCCTGCCGAACCCGGAGCCCGGCCCCCACGCGCCCGCCGGGGCGGCCCTCGGAGCTCAGCGCCCTCCTTCCTCTCCCCCAGGTTACGGCGGCAGCGGCCCCGGCTACTCCGGCGGCAACCGGGGCTACGGCGGTAGCAGCACCTACGATGGCTATAATAACGGCGGGGGGGGCTTCGGCGGCGGCAGCGGAGGACGGCGTCCCGCCCGGGGACCCGCGCTGGCCGTGCGGAACGGCCTTTCCGAAGCGGGCACAGGTGAGGACTCCCCCCCCGCCCCGGCCCCCTAAATCCCCCCTGGACGTGGGGTGCATCTGGGTTCCCTGTTAAATTCTCCCCAGGTGCCTCGTGGCTCCCCGGTAAATCACCCCCAGCCGTGGGGTGCCTGTGGGCTCCCCGTTAAACCCCTCCCCGGCAGTGGGGTGCCTCCAGACTCCCAGTTAACCCCCCCGCCAGGTTCCTGGGTGCCTCTGGGCTCCCAGTTAAATCCCCCCCCAGCCATGGGGTGCCTCCAGGCTCCCAGTTAAATCCCCCCCCAGCCATGGGGTGCTTCCAGGCTCCCCGTTAAGCCCTCGCCCAGTTCCTTGGGTGCTTCCGGGGCTCCCCATTAAACCCCCCCCCCCCCCCAGTTCCTGAGGTGCCTCCAGGCTCCCCGTTAAACCCTCCCTTGCCTCCAGGCTCCCCATTAAACCCCCCCTTGCCTCTGGGCTCCCAGTTAAAGACCCCTCCAGCCATCAGGTCCCTCCAGGCTTCCCCTTAACCCCCCCCCGGCCATGGGGTACCTTTGGGATCCCCATTAAACCCCCCACCCCCCCAATTCCTGAGGTGCCTCCAGGCTCCCCATTAAACCCTCTCCCAGTTCCTTGGGTGCCTCCGGGGCTCCCCATTAAACTCCCCTGTGGCCATGGGACGCTTCTAGGCTCCCCATTAAACCCCCCCCCCCAATTCCTGAGGTGCTTCCAGGCTCCCCGTTAAACCCCCCCAGCCTCTGGGCTCCCCGTTAAAGACCCCTCTGGCCGTTGGATCCCTCTGGGCTCCCCATTAACCCCCCCCAAGTGCCTCCAGGCTCCCCATTAAACACCCCCGAGCCTCTGGGCTCCCTGTTAAACCCCCCCGGCCATGGGGTACCTTTGGGATCCCCATTAAACACACCACCCCCCACCCCCCCCCCAGTTCCTGAGGTGCCTCCAGGCTCCCCGTTAAACCCCCCCAGCCTCTGGGCTCCCCGTTAAAGACCCCTCCGGCCGTTGGATCCCTCTGGGCTCCCCATTAAGCCCCCCCCAAGCTCCCAAGTGCCTCCAGGCTCCCCGTTAAACCCCCCCCGGCCATGGGTACCTTTGAGATCCCCATTAAAACCCCCCCCCCAATTCCTGAGGTGCCTCCAGGCTCCCCGTTAAACCCCCCCAGCCTCTGGGCTCCCTGTTAAAGACCCCTCCGGCCGTTGGGTCCCTCCGGGCTCCCCGTTAACCCCCCCCAAGCTCCCAAGTGCCTCCAGGCTCCCTGTTAAACCCCCCCCGGCCGTGGGTACCTTTAGGCTCCCCATTAAACCCCCCCCAATTTATCAGATGCTTTCAGGCTCCCCATTAAACGCCCCCCCTTGCCTCTGGGCTACCCATTAAAGACCCCTCTGGCCATTGGGTCCCTCCGGGCTCCCCATTAAACCCCCCCCAAGCTCCCAAGTGCCTCCAGGCTCCCTGTTAAACCCCCCCCGGCCATGGGTACCTTTGAGATCCCCATTAAACCCCCCCCCCCAATTCCTGAGGTGCCTCCAGGCTCCCCGTTAAACCCCCCCAGCCTCTGGGCTCCCCGTTAAAGACCCCTCTGGCCGTTGGATCCCTCTGGGCTCCCCATTAACCCCCCCCAAGTGCCTCCAGGCTCCCTGTTAAACCCCCCCCCGGCCATGGGGTACCTTTAGGCTCCCCATTAAACCCCCCCCAATTTATCAGATGCTTTCAGGCTCCCCATTAAACCCCCCCTTGCCTCTGGGCTCCCCGTTAAAGACCCCTCCAGCCGTTGGGTCCCTCCGGGCTCCCCATTAACCCCCCCCCGAGACCCCCGGGTGCCTCCCCCTTCCCCTCACTGACCCCCCCTTCCCTCCTTCCCCCCCCCCCCCAGGCAGCAACTTCGGCGGCGGGGGGAACTACAACGATTTTGGCAGTTACAACAACCAGTCGTCCAATTTCGGCCCCATGAAGGGGGGCAACTTCGGGGGCAGGAGCTCGGGCCCGTACGGCGGCGGTGAGTCCCCGGGGGTGGGGTGGACGGAACCCCAAATCCTCTCCCCCTTCCAGCCCTAGAATTTCTCTAATCCCCCCCCCCTCCATCTCGCAGGCGGCTACGGCAGCTCGAGCGGCGGCGGCAGCTACGGCGGCGGCAGGAGGTTTTAACACCCAGGTGAGCCCGTCCGCCGCGAAGCAGGCGAGCCATTCCGACAGCGCTTTATTAAATTAAAAAAAAAAAAAAAAGAAGAAGAAGAAAAAAAATAAATTTAAAAAAAAAAAAAAAAAGCTGCCAAACGCCCTCAAAGCGGCGGCTGGACCCGGGGCCGTTTAGATTAACGTTATTCCGTATTATTCAACAGGAAACAAAGCTTAGCGGGAGAGGCGAGCCAGAGAAGGGACAGGGAAGCTGCAGGTTACACCAGTTGTGAACTCGGCCCACTCACAGCTGTGGCGGGGGGTGGCTGCTCCATGAAGACGTGTGTTAGACAGAAGTCTCCTTTGCGAAACAGGACTGTGTTTGTGACTAATTGTACAACAGGTTATTTTAGTTTTCTGTGCCGTGGAAGCATTCCGACGAGGCCTCCCCGGAGCCTCGGTTTTATTTGCGCGCCCGTGCTGTCGATCGCTAACTGTAACACAACATGACGCTGAATAAATGTGTCTTTTTTTTTTTTTATATTATTATTATTTTTATTATTTTTATTTTTTTTATTATTTTTTTATTATTTTTTTTTTTTAATATTTCTGATCTCTACGCCACTCTGGTGTCAGCCGCTGCGGGGCGCAGCATGTCCCCCCCCTCACCCCACCCAGCGCAGACTAGCTCAGGCTCTTCCCCCCCCCCCCCTCCCCACACAGCCCACCCCCCCCAGCCCCATTTTGCCCTTCACGGGCCCCACACACCCCCCCCGCACCCCCATTTCAGGCTCGGCCACCCCCCCCTTGTCCCCGGGGTGTCCCCTTGGCGTTGGCCCCCCCAAGTTCTCCCCCCTCACAGCACCGCAGAGCGCAGGGCAGGGACGCTGTAGGTAAGAGCAGCTTCGTGTGTGTGTGTGTGTGTCCCCCACGTCCCCGTCCCTGTCCCCCCCCCAGGACCCCCGCCGGGTCGCTAACGCCTGCCTTCGCTTTTGTAGGAGCCACCGGCAAAGGGAGAGGAGTCCCCGGGCCACCGGCGGAGGTGAGCGGGGCCAGGGGGACGACGGGGGTGGGGTGGGGTGGGTGCAGGGGGACACGTGTGACGCCCCCCGGGGCCGGGGACGCCCCCCCCTCACGGCTCTCCCCTTCCTTGCAGCGCCTGCGGGAGCCCGTTAGCGCCTGGGAGGTGTCGCTGCCGCGGGAGCCGCGGGTCGGGGGCCTTGTAAATAAAAAAAAGGGTATTTTTGTAAGCGTGTCCCGTCTGTGGGGACGGGGGGGGGGACACAGGACGGGGACGGAGGGGACGGAGCAGCCATGGAGGGGACAGGGTGGGCTGGGGACAGGGGGGAGGGAGGTGGGGCTGGGGGACAGGATGGGGACAGAGGGGACGAGGGTAGAGGGGATGGAGCAGCTGTGGAGGGGACAGGGTGGCACAGGGATGGGGAAGGGATGGAGATGGAGGGGACAGGGTGGGGACAGGGGACAAGGGTAGAGAGGATGGAGCAGCCATGGAGGGGACAAGGTGGCACTGGGGACAAAGTGGGGACAGAGGGGACAAGGGTAGAGGGGATGGAGCAGCCGTGGAGGGGACAGGGTGGCACTGGGACAGGGATAGGGCTGGGGACAGAGGGGACAAGGGCAGAGGGGATGGAGCAGCCGTGGAGGGGACAGGGTGGCACTGGGACAGGGATAGGGCTGGGGACAGAGGGGACAAGGGTAGAGGGGATGGAGCAGCCGTGGAGGGGACAGGGATGGGACAGGGGACAGAGGGGACAAGGGCAGAGGGGATGGAGCAGCCATGGAGGGGACAAGGTGGCACTGGGGACAAAGTGGGGACAGAGGGGACAAGGGCAGAGGGGATGGAGCAGCCATGGAGGGGACAAGGTGGCACTGGGGACAAAGTGGGGACAGAGGGGATGGAGCAGCCATGGAGGGGACAGGGTGGCACAGGGACAGGGATAGGGCTGGGGACAGAGGGGACAAGGGCAGAGGGGATGGAGCAGCCGTGGAGGGGACAGGGTGGCACTGGGACAGGACAGGGATGGGGAAGGGATGGAGATGGAGGGGACAGGGATGGGGCTGGGGACAAAGTGGGGACAGAGGGGACAAGGGTAGAGGGGATGGAGCAGCCGTGGAGGGGGACAGGATGGGGACAGAGAAGGGGGGAGAAGGTGGGACGGGGCTGCCAGGGCTGGGGGACAGCAGGGAAAGTGAGGGCCACGTGTCACCCAGAGGTGACAGGGACAGGAGGTGACGGGCAAGCGTGGGGCTGACGGGAACGTGGCACCGCGGGGTGGCACGGAGTCCCAGGGATGTGTCACTCGGGTTGAGGGAGGTGACACCTCCTCACCGGGGGGGGGACGGGGACAGAGAGGGACGGGAGGTGTCAGGAATGTGTCACCCCTGGGCGAGGGGACAGGAGGTGACGGGTGACGGGCAACACAGGCGCTGGCCCTTTCTGACGGGGTTTATTGTCTATTTACAGGGGTGGCAGTGACGGGGTGGCCCCAGGGCGTCACCCGCAGCTGGGGGACAGAGCTGGGTGCCCTGGGGGACACGGGGGACACCCCATGGGGAAGAGGGCACCCTGGGGTGCAGGGGACACGGGGGACGCTCGCGGGGTGCAGGACCCGTTGCAGGCACCTGGGTGCGCCATGGGGCTCGGGGGGGGGGTGTGTGGGGGCACCCATGGGTGCCCTTGGGCTGTGGGGGGCGGGGCAGGGGTCACCCAAGGGCCCCCACGGCTCACCACGGGGTGCAGGGGTCCCTTAAGGGTGCCATAGGGCTCCGTGGGGTGCAGGGGGGACCCAAGGGTGCTGTGGGGTGCAGGATGGCACCCAAGGGCCCCATTGCTCCCCATGGGGTGCAGGGGTCACCCAACGGTGCCGTGGGGCTCCTTGGGGTACAGGGGTTCCCCCAAGGGTGCCGTGGGGCTCCGTGGGGTGTAGGATGGCCCCCAGGGGCCCCATTGCTCCCCATGGGGTGCAGGGGTCCTTTAAGGGTGTTGTGGGGCTCTGTGGGGTGCAGGGGGGACCCAAGGGTGCCGTGGGGCTCCGTGGGGTGCAGGGGTCCCCTAAGGGTGCTGTGGGGCTCTGTGGGGTGCAGGATGGCACCCAAGGGCCCCATTGCTCCCCATGGGCTGCAGGGGTCCCCTAAGGGTGCTGTGGGGCTCCGTGGGGTGCAGGGGTCCCCTAAGGGTGCTGTGGGGCTCTGTGGGGTGCAGGATGGCACCCAAGGGCCCCATTGCTCCCCATGGGCTGCAGGGGTCCCTTAAGGGCTCTGTGGGGTGCAGGATGGCACCCAGGGGCCCCATTGCTCCCCACGGGGTGCAGGGGTCCCCCAAGGGTGCCGTGGGGCTCTGTGGGGTGCAGGGGTCCCCTAAGGGTGCTGTGTGGCTCTGTGGGGTGCAGGATGGCACCCAAGGGCCCCATTGCTCCCCATGGGCTGCAGGGGTCCCCTAAGGGTGCTGTGGGGCTCCGTGGGGTGCAGGGGTCCCCTAAGGGTGCTGTGGGGTGCAGGATGGCACCCAAGGGCCCCATTGCTCCCCATGGGGTGCAGGGGTCCCTTAAGGGCTCTGTGGGGTACAGGATGGCACCCAGGGGCCCCATTGCTCCCCACGGGGTGCAGGGGTCCCCCAAGGGTGCCGTGGGGTGCCGGCCGCCCCCCCCCCCTCACTCCCCCAGCCCCGGGCTCTCCAGGCTGAGCCCCCCGTCGGGCGCCAGGCGCAGCCCGAAGCGCTCGGGGGGCAGGGGGTTGCCGGCCCCGTCCCTCAGGGCCCCCAGCACCTGGGCCGAAACGCGGGCCAGGTCTCGGCGCAGGGCACCCAGCGCCCGCTCCGCCTGCCCCCGCGCCCGCAGCAGCCGTTCCCGCTCCCGTCCCAACCTCCCCAACTCGGCCTGCAACCGAGCGATGGCTTCCAATTTCCGCCGGCGACATTTTTGCGCCGCCACTTTGTTCTTGCCGCGCCGGCGGATGTCCCGGGCCAACGCCAGCTCCGGCCCCGACAGCCGCGCTCGCCCCAGCAGCGCGTTGAAGTCCTCCACCGGCAAGTTGACGATGGCTTCGGGGCCGATGGGCAACGCCGAGGCCAGAGCCCGGCGGGCGTCCCGGCTGCTGCTGCCACCGCCGCCGCCGCTGCTGCTGCTTCCCCGGGGAGCGGCTGGGTGGGCGGGCGGCTCCGGTGGGAAGGGTGTTGGTAGAGGGGGATTGGGGAAGGGAGGAGGGAAAGGGGGAGCGAAGGGGGCTGGGGGGAGGGGGGTTGGAGGGGGGGGCTGGAGGGGGGTGTAGGGGGAAGGGGGGGGTGGAGGGAGGGGGCAGAAGGGGGGGTCGAAGGGGGCGTCCGCCACCATGTCCAGGCCCTGCGGGGAGAGGGAGGGGGTGATGGGGGGCGGCGGGTGTAGGGGTGGGGGCGACGTGGGGGGGGGTGCCAGGGGGAGGGGGGGGTGCAGTGGGAGGGGGTCAAGGAGAAGTGGGTCCAGTGGGGGGGGTCTCCCAGGAGTGGGGGGTGCAATGGGGGGGTCTCCCAGGGAGGGGGGGTGCAGTGGGAGGGGGCTCGGGGGAGGTGGGTGCAGTGGGGGGGTGGGCAGAGCGGGGGCGTCCCCGGGGCAAGGGGGTGCATTGGGAGGGGGGGTCCCGGGGGGGGGGCAAGGGGCTGGGGTGCGCGGGGGAGCCGCGGCGGCCGACAGGGGGCAGTAGGAGAGTGCAGCGGGGGGGGGCGTGGTCTCGAGGGGGCGTGGTCTCGCGGGGGGCGTGGCGCACCTGGAGCTCGCTGAGGGAGAGGATCTCCTGCCACGTGAGCTCCACCTCGGCGGGGCCCGGCGGGGGCGGGGCCAGGGGCGGGCCTAGAGGCGGGGCCAAGGGCGGACCCCGCCCCCCCACCTCCCCGAGCGCCGCCAGCGTCTGAGGGACAAAAGCGCCTCGTTGGCTCTGATTGGCTGCGGGCGGCCCCTGGCCCCGCCCCATTGCCCCCCCTCGGCCCCCCCCGGGCCCTAGAGCCCCCCATCCCTCCCCGTGCCCCTGGGGTCCCCTGAAACACCCCCAGGCCCCCCCGAGACACCCCCAGCCCCCGCGTGACCCCTCCCCATGCCCCAGGTGACACCCCCCAAGGCCCCAACGGCCCCCCAGGGCCCCCCACAGACCCCCAGATCCCCTCCCCCAGGACCCCCCCGTGCCACCCCCCAGCCCCAGCCCCCCCCGAGCGCCCCCCCCGCTCACCTCGGGGTCCCCCATGCCGGAGCCGCGGCGCCGCCTCCTCCTGCCACCCCAGATAAGGGGTTATCGCCCGTCCCCGGGGTGGGGGGCACCCACTGACACCCCCCCCCCCAACCCCCCGTCCCCCCCCGCAGGACGCCTGGGTCCCTTCCGGCTCCCACTTCTGCTTTCGGGGTGCAGCGGGGGGCGGGGCGGGGACGTGGGGCGTCCCCCTGCAGTGGGGGGGGCGGGGGGGGTGCCCCCACCCATGGGTGCCCCCCGGGTGCCACCCGCCTTGCGCCACCCCATTGCCCAACGCCGGGACGTTGCACAAGGACCAACCGACTTGTCCCACCCGCGGCCGGTCTGGCTGCCACCCCCCCCCGTGTCACCCCCCCCCGTGTCACCCCCTGTCACCCCCCCCCCCGGCAGTAACACAGCGCCAGGAGACCCTACAATAACACAGGGCCGGGCCCCCGTGGGGGTGGGGGTGCCCCCCCCCCGTGTCCCTCCCCCGCCCGCCGCAGCCGTTGGAGCCGTTTCCGCCCGTTCCCACCCGGGGCTGAGCCGGGGCCCCGGCGCTGTCACCCCCCGCCGAGCTGCTGGCGCCCGGCCAGGGCACCCCGCCTGCCTGCACCCTGCCTGCACCCTGCCCGTGCCCTGCCTGCACCCTGCCTGCACCCTGCCCGTGCCCTGCCTGCACCCCGCCTGCCTGCACCCCGCCTGCGCCCTGCCTGCACCCTGCCTGCACCCTGCCCGTGCCCTGCCTGCACCCTGCCTGCGCCCTGCCCGTGCTCTGCCTGCCTGCACCCTGCCTGCACCCTGCCTGCGCCCCGCCTGCCTGCACCCTGCCCGTGCCCTGCCTGCACCCTGCCTGCACCCCTCCTGCCTGCACCCTGCCTGCACCCTGCCTGCCTGCACCCTGCCCGCGCCCTGCCCGCGCCCTGCCTGCACCTGCACATGCACCTGGGCACACGCGTGCACCGATACCCCGATCCCCGGGCACACGCGTGCACCAGCACAAGCACCAACACGTTAACACACGGGCACACGCGTGCGCCCTCCCTGCACACACTTGTGCAACGACCCCCGGGCACACGCGTGCACCGATACCGTGATCCCCGGGCACACGCGTGCACCGAGACAAGCACGAACACACTAACCCCTGGGCACACGCGTGCTCCGGCACCCTGGCACACGCATGCTCCCTCCTCGGGCACACGCGTGCACCCATACCATGATCCCTGGGCACACGTGTGCACCCATACCCCAATCCCTGGCACACGCGTGCACCCATACCGTGATCCCCAGGCACACGCGTGCACCCATACCCCAATTCCTGGGCACACGTGTGCACCGATACCATGATCCCCAGGCACACGTGTGCACCGATACCCCAGTCCCTGGCACATGCGTGCACTCATACCGTGATCCCCAGGCACACGTGTGTGCACCCATACCGTGATCCCCGGGCACACGCGTGTGCACCGATACCCCAATCCCTGGCACATGCGTGCACTCATACCGTGATCCCCGGGCACACGCGTGTGCACCCATACCCCAATCCCTGGCACACGCGTGTGCACCCATACCGTG
Source organism: Mycteria americana (assembly GCF_035582795.1). Lineage (NCBI taxonomy): Eukaryota > Metazoa > Chordata > Aves > Ciconiiformes > Ciconiidae > Mycteria > Mycteria americana. The sequence continues at coordinate 1,228,072 of NC_134390.1, forward strand.
ATCCCCGGGCACACGCGTGTGCACCCATACCCCAATCCCTGGCACACGCGTGTGCACCCATACCGTGATCCCCGGGCACACGCGTGTGCACCCATACCCCAATCCCCGGGCACCCGCGTGTGCCCGTCCCGACGCGCGCCTCCCCTGCGGCACACACACGTGCACCCCCCTTGCACACGCGTGTGCCCCCGGTGCCGGCACCCACCTGGTGCCCCGTGCTCAGGGCAGGGCCATGCCCGGCGGGGACGCGGGGCCAGGGGCCAGGGGACACGGGCCAGGGGACAGGGACAGGGGACGGGGGACAGGGACAGGGCCAGCAGTGCCAGCCCCCAGGGCGGCCCCGCGCCCGCTGCCAGCGGGTGCCCGCCCCGGGGACACCCTGGGGACAACGGGGGGGAGACAGGAACCCGGGGATGGGGGGGAAGCGGGGGGGGGGACAGGGAGAGGGGACGTGGGGGTGGGATGGGGGACACGGGGACAGGCTGGGGGACAGGGGAAGGGAGGGCATGGGGACACAAAAAGGGGACATGGGGACACAAAAGGGGGACATGGGGACACAAAAGGGGGACACGGGGACATGGGTGGGGAAGGGGGGCATGGGGACACAAAAGGGGGACATGGGGACACAGGGGTGGGGACATGGGGACACAAATGGGGGACATGGGGACACAAATGGGGGACATGGGGACACAGGGGTGGGGTCATGGGGGGCATGGGGACACAAAAGGGGGACATGGGGACACAAAAGGGGGACACAGGGACATGGGTGGGGAAGGGGGGCATGGGGACACAAAAGGGGGACATGGGGACACAGGGGTGGGGACATGGGGACACAAAAGGGGGACATGGGGACACAGGGGTGGGGACATGGGGACACAAATGGGGGACATGGGGACACAAAAGGGGACATGGGGACACAGGGGTGGGGACATGGGGACACAAAAGGGGGACATGGGGACACAAAAGGGGGACATGGGGACACAGGGGTGGGGACATGGGGACACAAAAGGGGGACATGGGGACACAGGGGTGGGGACATGGGGACACAAAAGGGGGACATGGGGACACAGGGGTGGGGAAGGGGGGCATGGGGACACAAAAGGGGACATGGGGACACAGGGGTGGGGACATGGGGACACAAAAGGGGGACATGGGGACACAGGGGTGGGGAAGGGGGGCATGGGGACACAAAAGGGGGACATGGGGACACGGGGACACAGGGGTGGGGACATGGGGCACTGGTGGGTCAAAAGGACAAGGGGACAAGGGAAGGGGGGCATAGGGACATCAGTGGGGGTCATGGGGAGGGGACAGGAGGAGGGGGGACATGGGGACACAACTGGGGGACAGGGGAAGGGAGGTTGGGGGACATGGGGACACATGGGGACACAGGGACATGAGGACATGGGGGAAATGGGGACGGGGAAATGGGGGACATGGGGACACTTATGGGGTCACAGGGACAGGGGGACACAGGGACACAACTGGGGGACACAGGGACAGGGGGACACAGGGACACAAGTCGGGGACATGGGGGACAGGGGGACACAGGGGACAGGGGGACACAGGGACACCACTGGGGACACGGGGGACAGGGGGACATGGGACAGGGGGACACAGGGGACAGGGGGACACAGGGGGACACAGGGACACAAGTCGGGGACACGGGGGACAGGGGGACACAGGGGACAGGGGGACACAGGGACACAACTGGGGGACACAGGGACAGGGGGACACAGGGACACCACTGGGGACACGGGGGACAGGGGGACAGGGGGACATGGGACAGGGGGACACAGGGGACAGGGGGACACAGGGGGACACAGGGACACAAGTCGGGGACACAGGGGACACAGGGGACAGGGGGACACAGGGGACAGGGGGACACAGGGACACCACTGGGGACACGGGGGACAGGGGGACATGGGACAGGGGGACACAGGGGACAGGGGGACACAGGGGGACACAGGGACACAAGTCGGGGACACGGGGGACAGGGGGACACAGGGGACAGGGGGACACAGGGACACCACTGGGGACACGGGGGACAGGGGGACAGGGGGACATGGGACAGGGGGACACAGGGGACAGGGGGACACAGGGGGACACAGGGACACAAGTCGGGGACACAGGGGACACAGGGGACAGGGGGACACAGGGACACCACTGGGGACACAGGGGACAGGGGGACAGGGGGACATGGGACAGGGGGACACAGGGGACAGGGGGACACAGGGACACAAGTCGGGGACACGGGGGACATGGGACAAGGGGACACAGAGATGGGGGACACAGGGACACGGCCGGGGGACACGGGGACAGGGCACAGGGGTGCCCTGGCGTCGCGGGGACAAGGGGACACGAGGGTTGGGGGGCGCGGGAAGGGGACGGGGGGCGGTGACGGGGACACTGCCGTGTGTCCCCCCCGTCCCCTCCGGGCAGCAGGAAGCCACCGGCGGTTGCCCAAGGCCGGGGCCCCGCGGGGGACGCGGGGGGACAGAGGGGACACGCGGGCCACCACCCCCCCCCCCCCCAGCCTTATCAGCGGGGCCCAGGGCATCCGCCACCGCCGCCGCGGGGACCCGGGCGTCCGGCGCGCCGTCCCCCGCCGGTGGCACTGCCGGTGGCACCCCAAGGGCCGGCGTCACCCCCCCGGCGGGGGTCCCTGCCCCTGCCTGTCCCCGTGTCCCCCACAGTCCCCCGTGTCCCCCTGCATCCCCCCTCATGTCCCCACGGCCATGTCCCCCCACATCTGCCGTGTCCCCCCGTGTCCCCTTGTGTCCCCCCGTGTCCCCCCGCACCCCCCCATGTCCCCTCATGTCCCCACGGCCATGTCCCCCCACATCCCCCCGTCCCCCCGTGTCCCCTTGTGTCCCTGCATCCATGTCCCCCCACATCCCCCCTGTCCCCTTGTGTCCCCCCGTGTCCCCCTGCACCCCCCATGTCCCCTCGTGTCCCCGCATCCATGTCCCCTCCCATCCCCCCTGTCCCCCCCATGTCCCCCTGTGTCCCCTGCACCCCCCCATGTCCCCTCATGTCCCCGTGTCCATGTCCCCCCACATCCCCCTGTCCCCCCATGTCCCCTCGTGTCCCCCTGCACCCCCCATGTCCCCTCATGTCCCCGCATCCATGTCCCCCCCCATCTCCCATGTCCCCCCCATGTCCCCCTGTGTCCCCTACAGTCCCCCATGTCACCCTGCACCCCCCTGTGTCCCCCTGCACCCCCCCATGTCCCCTCATGTCCCCACGGCCATGTCCCCCCACATCCCCCCTGTCCCCTTGTGTCCCCCCGTGTCCCCCTGCACCCCCCATGTCCCCTCATGTCCCCGTGTCCATGTCCCCCCCCATCTCCCACGTCCCCCCCATGTCCCCCTGTGTCCCCTACAGCCCCCCATGTCCCCTCATGTCCCCGTGTCCATGTCCCCCCACATCCCCCGTGTCCCCTTGTGTCCCCCCGTGTCCCCCTGCACCCCCCCATGTCCCCTCATGTCCCTGCATCCATGTCCCCCCACATCTCCCACGTCCCCCCCCATGTCCCCATGTCCCCCCGTGTCCCCTCCATCCCCCCCGTGTCCCCCTGCACCCCCCATGTCCCCTCATGTCCCCACGGCCATGTCCCCCCACATCCCCCGTGTCCCCTTGTGTCCCCCCATGTCCCCCTGCACCCCCCATGTCCCCTTGTGTCCCCGCATCCATGTCCCCCCACATCTCCCATGTCCCCCCCGTGTCCCCCTGTGTCCCCTACAGTCCCCCATGTCACCCTGCATCCCCCCCATGTCCCCCTATGCCCCCCGTGTCCCCTCATGTCCCCACGTCCATGTCCCCCCATGTCCCCTTGTGTCCCCCCGTGTCCCCCCGCCCCCCCCATGTCCCCCTGTCCCCTCCCGACCCCTGACCCGGCCCAGAGAAGCCAAAGGTCACCGGTAACCCCGCCCATCGGGGGGGGGTCGTGACCCTACTAGGGGCGTGGCCAAGCACTGAAAGGGGGAAACGCTTCCGGTCATGTGTTTGGCGAGCCAGCCAACCACAGAATGAAACCGGCAAAGGGGTTACGTCAGCGCTTCCCTGGTCACCATGGGAACTGCGCCGCCCCTAAGCTTCCGGGAGTGCGGCGCGGCGGTGACGGACGGGACCTATCTCCAATCAGCGTCCGTCTCAAGAAGGGCGGGAAAGGCCGGCCCGCCCTCCGAGCGCTGACGCGTAACGATTGGTCGGATCTGGCCGGGGCTCGTCCAGTCAGCCCGGCGGGGCGGTGCTCGGCGACGTGATTGGCATCGGGGCAGCCAATGAGCGGCGGCCGCTCTTCCGGCTCCACGTCGGCAGCGGCGAGCGCAAAATGGAGGCGCTGATCCTGGTAGGGGGCGGCGGGGCCGGGGGCGGCGGGGGGCGGGGGGGGCAAACGGGAGCGGACGGGGGCGAGGGGGAAAGTGGGGGGCAGCGGGGCGGTAAATGGGGGGCGGCAGCTGGGGTAGGTGGGGGGCAATGGGGGGGTAAAGGGGGGGCGGTGGGGTAAGGGGGGGTGGCAGTGGGGGGGAATGAGGGGAAGGGGGGGTGGCAGCGGGGGGGCAATGGGGGGCAGCGGGGGGGCAGTGGGGGGAACGGGGGGTGCCAGTGGAGTAAATGGGGGGCTGCCCATTGGGGGGCAGTGGGGGTGAATGGGGGGGGGCAGTGGGGGTGAATGGGGGGTGCCAGTTGGGGGGAATGGGGGGGGCAATGGGGTGAATGGGGGGGGGCAGTGGGGGTAAATGGGGGGGTAGTGGGGGGGTAAATGCCAGGGGGGCACTGGGAGTAAATGGGGGGGAGTGAGGGGGTAAATGGGGGGGGCAAAGGGAGTAAATGGGGGGGCAATGGGGGTAAATGGGGGGGGCAAATGCCAGGGTGCTATGGGGGGTAAATGGGGGGCAGTGGGGGGGTAAATGGGGGGGCAATGGGGGGGCAGTGGGGGTAAATGGGGGGCAGCTTGGGGGGGTAAATGCCAGGGGGGCACTGGGAGTAAATGGGGGGGGCAAATGCCAGGGTGCCACGGGGGATAAATGGGGGGCAGTGGGGGGGTAAATGGGGGGGCAGTGGGGGTAAATGGGGGGCAGTGGGGGGGTAAATGGGGGGGCAGTGGGGGTAAATGGGGGGGGGGCACGTGCCAGGGTGCACTGGGGTAGGTGGGGGGGCTTCTCCCTGCCCTTGGGGGTGGCAGTGCCCCCCCCCCCCTCCTCCCCCCCCCACACGGTGGCCTTGTCCTGCCTGCGGGGTGACAGCTCGCAGGGCGGCGGGCGAGGGTCCCCACCCGCGCTGCCCGCAGGGTCGCTGCTGGGGCTGGGGGTGGCGGTGGCCAGCGGGGGTGGCCGTCGGTGGTGGCCATCGGTGGTGGCCATCGGTGGCCGTCGGTGGCCTGGCAGCGCCCGGGGCGAGGTTCTGTCCTACACTCCGGCTGTGGCTACGGGCAGTCAGTGCATCACAGAACTTGGTCCCGGGAGCTTGGGAGCACCCGGATCGACGGGGACGGGGACAGGGATGGGGACAGGGACGGGGACAGGGACGGGGACGGGGACAGGGACCCCCCCGGCCTGGCCCTGCGGCGGCCACCGCCCGGGACCCCCTCGCCGGGACGAGGGTGCCGGACGCAGGCTCCTTCCCGGTGTCCTCGGTGCCACCGAGGCGGTATTTGGGGGACAGGGGCGCGGTGCCGGTGACGCAGGGTGTCCCCCCGCCCTTGCTGGGCTAGGGGTGGCCCTGTCCCCGGGAAGGGGGTGGCAGCGGGGTGACGGTGGCCGTGTCCCCACAGGAGCCGTCCCTCTACACCGTCAAAGCCGTCATCATCTTGGACAACGATGGCGACCGGCTCTTCGCCAAGGTGAGGGGCGTGCGGGGGTGACGGTGACGTGCTGGGGACAGGGATGGGGACGCCGCCCCAGGGAGACGTGAGGACGGGGGGGGGGGGGGGGGGCACAGGGACGCTCGGTGACGGCGGGAGGGCTGGGACACGAGGCAGGACAGGGACGCGGAGGCCACGAGGGGCACGTTGGGGTGGCACGTGGCGTGGACGAGGGGACGTTCGGTGGCCCAGGGCAGGGACAGGGGCGTGGGGACAGGGTTGGTGGCCCAGAGCAGGGTCGCGGGGGCTCCTTGGGGCTGGGGGGGGGGGGAGGGGGGGGCGTGGTGGCCCAGGTCCCCAAGTGCCACTGTCCCCGCAGTACTACGACGACACGTACCCCAGCGCCAAGGAGCAGAAAGCCTTCGAGAAGAACATCTTCAACAAGACCCACCGCACCGACAGTGCGTGTTTCGGGGACGGGGACACGTCTGCGTCCCCCGGGGGGGGGGGACTGCCACCCCCGTGGGGACGGCGGGGCCGTGGGGGGGGGGGGATGTCCCACGGGGGTGACGCCGTGCCGTGCCCGCAGGCGAGATCGCGCTGCTCGAGGGGCTGACCGTCGTCTACAAGAGCAGCATCGACCTCTACTTCTACGTCATCGGCAGCTCCCACGAGAACGAGGTGGCTGGGGACAGCCGGGGGTGACAGAAGGGGGACACCCGGGGGTGTCGGGGTGGGGGGGGGTGTGGGGTGTGGATTGGGGGACACCCGGGGGGGGGTGGGTTGGGGACAAGGGGGCCGGCAGGCTGGGGACGTGGAGGGATAAGAGGGGAGGGGGGGGGGGTACCGCGGGGGACACAGAGGGGACACACAGAAAGGTCCCGGGCCGGGGAGGGGACGCAGAAGGTGCCACCAGGCCCGGGGGGGGGGCGGGGGGGGGCGGTGTCACCGCGGGGTGTCCCCGTCTGGCAGTGCCACCGCGTGACCCTGCCGTCCCCCAGCTGATGCTCACGGCCGTCCTCAACTGCCTCTTCGACTCGCTCAGCCAGATGCTGCGGTACGACGGGTGCGGGGGGCACCCGTGGGTGCTGGGGGGGCACCCGTGGGTCTTGGGGGGCACCTGTGGGTCCTGGGGGGGCGGAACACAGGGTCCTGGGGCACCCGTGGATCCTGAGGGGGGCACCTCTGGGTCCTGGGGGGGGCACCATGGGTCCTGGGGGGCACCCGTGGGTGCTGGGGGGGCACCCGTGGGTCCTGGGGGGCAACCCGTGGGTCCTGGGGAGGCGGAACACAGGGTCCTGGGGCACCATATTCCTGGGGGGGCACCCATATTCCTGGGGGGGCACACCGTGGGTCCTGGGGGGGACACCCGTGGGTCTTGGGGGGCACCTGTGGGTCCTGGGGGGGCGGAACACAGGGTCCTGGGGCACCCGTGGATCCTGAGGGGCACCCGTGGGTCCTGGGGGGGGCACCCATGGGTCCTGGGGAGGCGGAACACAGGGTCCTGGGGCACCCGTGGGTGCTGGGGGCACCCCATATTCCTGGGGGGGTGGAACACAGAGTCCTGGGTGGGGCACCTGTGGGTCCTGGGGGGGGCACCTGTGGGTCTTGGGGGCACCTGTGGGTCCTGGGGGGGCAGAACACAGGGTCCTGCGGCACCCGTGGGTCCCTGGGGGGGGCACCTCTGGGTCCTGGGGGGGGGCACCCATGGCTGCTGGGGGGCACCTGTGGGTCCTGGGGGGGTGGCACACAGGGTCCTGGGGGCACCTAAATTTCTGGGGGGTGGCACCCATGGTTCTAAGGGGCACCCATATTTCTGGGGGGGTGTCACCCAGGGTCCGGGGGGCACCCATATTTTGGGGGGGTTGAACACAGGGTCCTGGGGGCACCCATATTCCTGGGGGGGTGGCACCCAGGGTCCTGGGGGGGCACCCATGGTTCCAGGGGTCCCCAACAGGCACCGGCACGGGTGGGGGCACATCCCGGGGGCCACTGGGGGGGGGGGGGGGGCATGGGTGCGTGGAGCGGGGGTCCCATCGCTGGGGGGGGGTGGGGGGGGCTGTGGGTGCTGAGCGGGCAGGGCCCCCCCAGGAAGAACGTGGAGAAGCGGGCGCTGCTGGAGAAACATGGAGGGGCTCTTCCTGGCCGTGGACGAGATCGTGGACGGGGGGTGAGTGTCCGTGTGTCCCCCCCCCGGGGTCTGTCCCCCCACCCTGGGTGCCCACGGGCCCCACGGGGGGGGGGGGTGCTGGTGCTAATGGGTCTCTGGTGTGTCCCCCCCCCCCCAGCGTCGTCCTGGAGAGCGACCCCCAGCAAGTGGTACATCGCGTGGCCGTGCGGGGTACGGGGGGGGACACGGGGGGGGACACGGGGACGGGGGGGACATGGGGGGGGACACGGGCACGGGGGGGACACGGGTATGGGGGGACACACGGGCACAGGGGGGGACACGGGTACGGGGGGGACACGGGTACGGGGGGGACACGGGGGGACACACGGGCACAGGGGGGGACATGGGGGGGGACACAGGCATGGGGGGGACACGGGTACGGGGGGGACATGGGGGGGGGACACGGGCACAGGGGGGGACATGGGTACGGGGGGGGACACGGGGGGGACACAGGTACAGGGGGGGACACGGGGGGGGGACATGGGTACGGGGGGGGACACGGGCACAGGGGGGGACACGGGTACGGGGGGGGACATGGGGGGGGACACGGGCACAGGGGGGGACATGGGGAGGCCGTGCTGGGGGGGGGGTGGGGGTGTGGGGAGGAATGGAGGGGGCGATGGGGGCCCATGGGTGCCCCCCCCCCAGGCACCCACCTCCTCCGTGTGTCGCAGGGCGAGGACGTGCCCCTCACGGAGCAGACGGTCTCGCAGGTAGGGCCCCGACCCCCCCGGGACCCCCCCCCCCCCCCCCCCCCCCCCCCCCCCCCCCCCCCCACCTCTGAGCCCCCCAACTGGGCCAGCTGCCTGTGCCCACGGGTGTCCCCAAGTGTCCCCTGGGTGTCCCCTGGGTGTCCCCGTGCCCCCCCGGTGCCACCTGCGCTCCCCCCCCCCAACCCCTCCCCACGCGCCCACCCCACGCCCACGGGTGCCCCTGGCCCAGTGCCCCCCCCCACCGGGACAGCTCCCCACGTCTCCCATCCCCACCTTGGTGCCCATGGGTGCCCCCCTGGACCCCCCCCCCACCCATGGGTGCCCCGTGCCCGACGCTGCCCCCCCCCCCCCCCTCCACAGGTGCTGCAGTCGGCAAAGGAGCAGATCAAGTGGTCGCTGCTGCGCTAGCGCGGCCCCCCCCGACCCCCCCGGCCCCCCAAACATGCCAGCACCCCCCCAGTTCCCGTGTGTCGCCTCGTCTCTTGTGTCCCCCCCCGGTGTGTGTGTGTGGGGGGGGGTCCCCAGGGTGACAGGGACACCCGTGGGGGGACACACGTGGGTGGGGGCTGCAGGGACGCAGGTACAGAGGGGACACGTAAGGGGGGGGGACACGGGGTGGGGGCACACGTGGATGTGTGCGTGAGGGGGGGGGCACACGTGGGGACACGCGTGTGCGCTGGGACAGGGCTGGGGACACAGGGACACCCCCCCGCCCCCCCCCCCCCCCAAACACGAGACCACGGGCTCAAACCTCGTCATTTATTGGGGCAAAGCCGGGGGGGGGGGACATGGGGACAGGCGGGTGCGGGGGAGGGTAACAGGGCTCCGTGCCCCCCCCCCAACGCCCCCCCCCCGCCTGCTATTGCTTTGCTTAAATCACAGTATTGACGGGGGGGGCACCAGAAAGTGGGGGGCCAGTGTCAAGTGGGGGGGGGCAATAAAAGGGGGGGGGGTGTGCAGTTGGGGGGCAGGGCAAGGGGGTTTATTTTGGGGGGGGGGGGGGCACAGTGCAAGTTGTGGGGTGATAGGGATGGGGGGCAGTGCCAAGTGTGTGGGGGGCCCTGTAGTGATAAAGGGGGGGGCACAGTGATAGCGGGGGGGTGATAACGGGGGTGGGGTCACAGTGATGGGGGGTGCTGGGTTTGGGGGGGCACAGTGATAGTGGGGGGGTGACAAGGATGGGGGGGGTCAGTGATGGGGGCTGGGTTTGGGGGGGCACAGTGATGGGGGGGTGATAAGGGGGGGGGTCAGTGATGAGGGCTGGGTTTGGGGGGGCACAGTGATAGTGGGGGGGTGATAAGGATGGGGGGGGTCACAGTGATGGGGGCTGGGTTTGGGGTGGGCACAGTGATGGGGGGGTGATAAGGATGGGGGGGGTCACAGTGATGGGGGGTGCTGGGTTTGGGGGGGCACAGTGATAGTGGGGGCACTAAGGACGGGGTGGGGCCCACAGTGATGGGGCGGTACCGGGGGGGGGGTGGGGCGAGGGGCAGAGCGCTATTTACAGGGTGGGGGGTGCCCCGGCCCCCCCGCATTATTGCAATGGGCTGGGCCCGGAGGGGAACCCCGAGGTGGGGGGGTGATGGGTGCTCCCCCCCCCCGGGTGTGTGCAGGGCTCGCTGCCCTCAGTGCAAGAGGTCATGGCTTGGGGGGGGGGGGCACCCTTAGGTGGGGGGGGGTGGGGTGGGCACCCTTGGGTGGTGACCCCCCCCGGGGTGGGGGGGGCTCCCTTCCCTGCGAGCCATCACTGATTGCTTAGCGGATCCCTGAGGGTGCCGGGGGGGGGGTGGGTGGGTGCCTGGGGACATCCCCCCCCCCCCGGACCCCCCCACCCCACCCCAGGGTGCTGGGGGGTCCCCGTCCCCACGGGAGTTGTGCAGTGGGGGGGGGGGGGGGGGGGCTCATCGTTTTCCTGCCAAATATCCCAATTCCAGTTAAAAAAGAATCGCTGAGCCCAAAAGCAGCTGGGGGGGGGGGGGGGGGGGCGGGGGGGGGGCTGTTGCTAGGAGACGGTTGCCAGGGACGGTTGCTAGGCGCAGCTCCTGGGTGCAGCCGGTTGCTAGGGATGGTTGCCGGAATCGGTTTGCTAGGTGCCGTTGCTAGGTGCCGTCGCCGAGCGCTGTTGCCGGGTACCGTCGCCGGGTTGCAGCTGCCAGGGCCGTTGCCGGGTCCCTTTGTCAGGCGCGGATGCCGGATACGGTTGCTAGGCAACCGTCACCGGGTCCCGTTGCCGTTGTACCGTTGCCGTGTGCGGTTGCTGGGTCCCGTTGCCGGGTAACCATTGTCAGGTCATCGTTGCTGGGTCCCGTTGCCCAGTATCGCTGATGGGCACGGTTGCTAGGTAACCGTTGCCGGGTGCAATTGCAGGGTCGCGTTGCCGGGTAACCGTTGCTGGGCGCGGGGGGGGGGGGGGCAGTCCCGTTGCCAGGCAACTGCTGCTGGGTCCCGTTGCTAGGTAAACATCTCCTGGTTGCCAGGCAACCGCTGCTCAGAGGGTTGCCGGGTAACCGTGGGTGGGTGCCTGTTGCCAGGCAGGATGCCGGTCCTGTTGCCAGGTAACCATTGTCAGGCTGGTTGCTGGGTAACCGTTGCTAGGGGGGGTTGCCAGGCAGGTTGCTAGGTGGGTTGCCAGGTAACTGTTGCCAGGCAGGTTGCTGGGTGGGAGGGTCTCGTTGCCAGGTAACCGTTGCCAGGGGAGTGTTTGCCGGGTTCCTTTGCTGGGTAACCGTTGCCGGGTAACCATTGGTGGCTGTTGCTAGGAAACCGTTGCCTGGCAACCGTCGTGGGGCGGTAGGCGGGTGCTGTTGCCAGGTAACCACGGCGACGGTCGCTGGGTTGTGCTGGGGAGTTGCCGGGTGGTTGCTGGTTGCAGTTGCCGGGTAACGGTTGCCAGGTAACAGCCGCCGGGGGGGGGGGTGATGGTTGGGTACCGGTTGCCAGGTGGTTGCCGGGCGACAGTTGCCGGGCGACGGTTGCCAGGTGATGGTTGCCAGGCGACGGTTGCCGGGGGGGGGGGTCGGTCAGTAGGGGAGAAGAGGAGGGGGGCGTGGGGCGGGGCGCAGGGGCCCGGGGGCGGGGCGTAGCAGGGCGGGGGCCAGGGGGGGCCCGGGCAGGAGGGGGGGCCCGGGGGGGCGCAGGGCCAGCGGGGGGGCGGCCATGGCGGCGGCGGCGGCGGCCAGGGCCAGGGGGGGGCGGGCAGCAGCCCCCCCCCCGCCAGCGCCTTCGGCAGCTCCTTGGGGAAGGGCAGCGGCGCCTGCGGGGGGCGAGGGGGGGTCAGGGACAGGGTGGCACCCCCGGCGCCCTATAGGTACCTATAGGTACCCCAAGGGCCCCCCCCTCTGCCCCATAGGGCTCCCTATAGACGGCCTCGGGCCCCTTGCCCTGTGGAGCACGCACTGAGATACCCCCAGTCACCCTATAGGACCCCCAAGCACCCTATAGATACCCCCAGCCCCACCACTGCCCCGTGAAGCACCCACAGAGATACCCCCAGGCACCCTATAGGTACCTCACGGGCCCCCACCCTGCCCTATAGGGCTCCCTATAGACAGCCTCAGGCCCTTGCCTCATGGAGCACCCACAGAGATACCCCATGGCACCTATAGGACCGCCAGTCGCCCTATAGATACTCTCAAGCACCCTATAGGTACCCCCAGCCCCGCCACCACCCCGTGGAGCACCCACAGAGATACCCCCAGGCACCCTATAGGTACCCCAAGGGCCCTCCCTCTGCCCCATAGGGCTCCCTATAGACAGCCTCGGGCCCCTTGCCCTGTGGAGCACGCACTGAGATATCCCCAGTCACCCTATAGGACCCCCAAGCACCCTATAGATACCCCAGCCCCACCACTGCCCCGTGGAGCACCCACAGAGATACCCCCAGGCACCCTATAGGTACCTCACGGGCCCCCACCCTGCCCTATAGGGCTCCCTATAGACAGCCTCAGGCCCTTGCCTCATGGAGCACCCACAGAGATACCCCATGGCACCTATAGGACCGCCAGTCGCCCTATAGATACTCTCAAGCACCCTATAGGTACCCCCAGCCCCGCCACCACCCCGTGGAGCACCCACAGAGATACCCCCAGGCACCCTATAGGTACCTCACGGGCCCCCACCCTGCCCTATAGGGCTCCCTATAGACAGCCTCAGGCCCCTTGCCTCATGGAGCACCCACAGAGATACCCATGGCACCTATAGGACCGCCAGTCGCCCTATAGATACTCTCAAGCACCCTATAGGTACCCCCAGCCCCGCCACCACCCCGTGGAGCACCCACAGAGATACCCCCAGGCACCCTATAGGTACCCCAAGGGCCCTCCCTCTGCCCCATAGGGCTCCCTATAGACAGCCTCGGGCCCCTGCCCTGTGGAGCACGCACTGAGATATCCCCAGTCACCCTATAGGACCCCCAAGCACCCTATAGATACCCCCAGCCCCACCACTGCCCCGTGGAGCACCCACAGAGATACCCCCAGGCACCCTATAGGTACCTCACGGGCCCCCACCCTGCCCTATAGGGCTCCCTATAGACAGCCTCAGGCCCCTTGCCTCATGGAGCACCCACAGAGATACCCCATGGCACCTATAGGACCGCCAGTCGCCCTATAGATACTCTCAAGCACCCTATAGGTACCCCCAGCCCCCGCCACCACCCCGTGGAGCACCCACAGAGATACCCCCAGGCACCCTATAGGTACCTCACGGGCCCCCACCCTGCCCTATAGGGCTCCCTATAGACAGCCTCAGGCCCCTTGCCTCATGGAGCACCCACAGAGATACCCCATGGCACCTATAGGACCCCCAGTCACCCTATAGATACTCTCAAGCACCCTATAGGTACCCCCAGCCCCGCCACCACCCCGTGGAGCACCCACAGAGATACCCCCAGGCACCCTATAGGTACCGCAAGGGCCCTCCCTCTGCCCCATAGGGCTCCCTATAGACAGCCTCGGGCCCCTTGCCCTGTGGAGCACGCACTGAGATACCCCCAGTCACCCTATAGATACCCCCAGTCACCCTATAGATACCCCCAGCCCTGCCACCACCCTGTGGAGCACCCACAGAGAAACCCCCCAGCACCCTATAGGTACCCCAAGGCCCCCCCCCGCCATGGGGCACCCCCTGCCTCCAGAGTCCCTTCAGGACACCCTATAGAGACCCCTTAGCACCCCATAGCTACCCCCTGGGCGTCCCCCTACCCCACAGGACACCCCCGTGGCACCCTATAGGTACCCCAAGGGCCCCCCCTGCCCATGGGCACCCCATAGATACACTCAGGCACCCTATAGATACACCCAGCCCCTGCCCCGTCCCATGAGACACCCACTGAGACACCCTGGAGCACCCCCTGCCTCCAGGACACCCTATAGAGACCCCTGAGCACCCTATAGAGACCCCTGGGTGTCCCCCTGCCCCACACAGCACCCTCCAGAGCCCTATAGGTACCCCGCCTGCCCCATGGGGCACCCCATATACGCTCAGGCACCCTATAGATACACCCAGCCCCTGCCCCGTCCCATGAGACACCCACTGAGACACCCTGGAGCACCCCCCTGCCGCCAGGACACCCTATAGAAACCCCTGAGCACCCTATAGAGACCCCTGGGTGTCCCCCTGCCCCACAGCGCGCCCCCAAGCATCCTCTAGGTATCCCCAGGTCCCGTCCCCCCCCCACAGGGCAACCCCAGGACACCCCACAGCTGCCCTTGGGCACCCCCTTACCCCATAGGGTGCCCCGGGACACCCCTATAGATCTATAGGCACCCTGACTCCCCCCCCCCACTCACCAGCTCCGGGGGGGTCCGGGGCTTCTTGTGGCGGCTCAGCAGCGGGTTGGGTTTTCCGGCCACCCCGTCCCGGTGCCGCCGGCTGGAGATGTGCTGGGGGGGGGACAAGGGGGGGGCTGAGCGGGGACCCAGGCATATGGGGAGGTGGGGGGGTGTCCTCCTGGGGGGGCTCCGGGGGGTCCAAAAGCATTTGGGGGGGGGGGGGGCTGGGGTCTCAGGATGGTTTGTGGAGTCCCATAGGATTCTCGGGAGTCCCAGGGGGCTCAGGAGGGTTTGGGGGAGTCCCGGGGGGGTCTGGGGGGGTCCCAAGAGGGTTTAGGAGGTCCTGGAGGTATCTCAGAAGGGTTTGGGGGGGCCCCAAGAGGGTTTGAGGGGTCCCATGAGGGTCTGGGGGCGTCTCAGGAGGGTTTAGGAGGTCCTGGAGGTATCTCAGAAGGGTTTGGGGAGTCTGGGGGGGTCCCAAGAGTGTTTAGGAGGTCCTGGAGGTATCTCAGAGGGGTTTGGGGGGTCCCAAGAGGGTTTGAGGGGTCCCATGAGGGTCTGGGGGGGTCCTCAGAGGGTTTAGGAGGTCCTGGAGGTATCTCAGAGGGGTTTGGGGGGGTCCCAAGAGGGTTTGGGGGGGTCTCAGGAGGGTTTAGGAGGTCCTGGAGGTATCTCAGAGGGGTTTGGGGGGGTTCCAAGAGGGTTTGAGGGCTCCCAGGAGGGTCTGGGGGGGTCTCAGGAGGGTTTAGAAAGTCCTGGAGGTATCTCAGAGGGGTTTGGGGGGTCTGGGGAGGGGTCCCAAGATGGTTTGAGGGCTCCCATGAGGGTCTGGGGGGGTCTCAGGAGGATTAGAAGGTCCTGGAGGTATCTCAGAGAGTTTGGGGGTGTCCCAAGAGGGTTTGAGGGGTCCCAAGAGGGTCTGGGGGGGTCTCGGGAGGATTTAGAAGGTCCTGGAGGTATCTCAGAGGGGTTTGGGGGGGTCCCAAGAGGGTTTGGGGGATCCCAGGAGGGTCTGG